>NW_016914265.1:0-60710 GCF_001483705.2 Eufriesea mexicana | reverse complement strand
TGAACCGCCCCAGCACATGGAGACACCCTCGACGATGGTCCCCGACCAGGCACCCGCCTCCGGCCATCACTACCACCGTCACCACCATCATCATCATCACCATCATCATCAACGCAGCGCGTCCACCACACCCAGCCATGGCCCGACCACCACCGACACTTCCGAAGAATTCGTCGCCGTTTCGAGGAAGCGAAAGCTCTCCTGCCAGTAAGTCGAATCGTCATTTTTTTCAGTTATGATTTTTTTAATCGCTCTGGATTTTTATTGAATGAAAGTGTAAAGGTAGGAAACGATAACTGTAGATTTAATTTCATTTGGGATTAGGATTTTTTACTGAATTTTATTGCTACCTTGAGTGAGTAGGGGTTGATAAGAAGAGAATAATGTTTGAGGATATAGGTAGGGATGTTTTTCTTTAGAAGAATTAATTTTAATCGAACGATGATTCTTTAGGATGGTTACTGTGGATTCTTTTTGGGTGAAAGAATAAAAGAAGGAACTGGTCACTGTAAAATTTGATATTTATTATGTGAAGATATTTTAAGAATTTTTTATGGAATTTTATTCCTACGTTGTGCGGGTAGGGTATATAGGAAGAAAGCAATTTATGGAGATATTAAAACGGGTGAAAAATTGATTATAGACATATGTATATTAGAATTTTTAATCAAGATTGGTAGGTTTAGTGTTAAGTGATTTTTGAGAAAATTATCTCAATTATTTTAAACTAAGGAATTTAAGATTTTGCATATCTGCTTTTCATTTAGTCGAAATAATTACATACAATTCGATTTTAATTTAATTATTTTGGATTTATAAAAATGATCAGTTATAAAAAAATTGGAAACTAGAAGTGGAACAAACCTTTATATCTACTAGCTGAAATTTCTCTATGATTATTTTCGAATTCATTCAATTTTTTTCCTAAATTAAATTGTTTATTAATTCTGTTCCTTTTTAAATATACTTTCCATATATACATATGTATGTTATATTTGTATTTATTCTTTTGCACAAGACTTCTCTGTTGTATCATAATTATAATCCCAGAATTCATTTCATTTCTATCCCGTGGAACTCCATATTATTTATCTAAAGTTAGCATATTGAGAAACGTATCTAATAAATATAAAACATACACATAGCTAGGTAACTATAATAGTTCACAACTAGATACCCAGAAATTTTTAATATAAAATAAAATATATCCACATTGTTATCCACTGTTTTTTTCCTTATTGAAAATTCCAAAGACGAATGCAATTTTTTCCTACGAAAATAACTTGGAAAACCTCGTGTCGAATTAATGCAACCGAGACACGCAACCTAAAAGAATGAAACGCACGAAAACCACTTTGTTCCGCACAAAGCCAGTTCGACTATAGACGTAGGTGGAAGTCGTACAGCACATTGGACTATTACACACATTAACCTGCCACCCATGGAGAATACGTCGAAACGAAGCCACCTAAATGTATTCAAGAGTGACATTTCCATCTACAAACATCTTTCTGGCCCGTTTCGCCCTGCTGCCGCAGCTCGACGCCGCGTTCCATGGTGTTTCCCGTTAAACGACCGCAACTCCGAGTAATTACCAATCAGGGTGTCGGTTACCCGCTCAAAGGGTTAACTTAATCATTAACAGAACCAAAGATTTGCGTCTCTCGAGACGTAGCTGGTCGAAATTGCCTTTAGTGAACGTGTCGTGCTGCATCTGACCGGAATCTATCTAATTTCGCGTCTTTAAGCGAGTTCATGAACCGTGAAGTCGAAACTGCGGCCAAAATCGTGACAAAACTTCCTCTTGACTCACACTGTCACGAGAGTTTTAGATTTTTTGCCAAGATTACCGTCACGATTAATATGCATACATAGATTAACATAGTACAACCGGACCTCTGTTATATGAATTAATTTGAAGATAATAGTGCTCATATTAGATAACTTTCATTTAATAGAACAAGAATAATTGGTATTCTTATTTGATACCTAAAATGAAATAAAATTGAAAAAATAATAAAATCTTTCTTCTCAAATTGAAAAAATCAAGTGTACAATGGTTGATTTTGCAACATCACATTTTTACGCTGGACTTCGTGCAGATTCGCGAAAACCTCTTTTCTGAAACTGTGCAATTTCCAGAAATAAATATAATTAAATAAATTAATATAATTTTTAGATTACGTTAGATCCTTTTTTGATTATCGATAATACTCGTTTCTGTTTTAGTGACATTACGGTCTAACATTATGCTACATGAAGCAAATAGACACCTTGTATGTTTATGTACAATATGCAATTGGGAATATAATAGAATATTCGCATAATAGAGGTTCTACTTAACTGAATAAAGGAAGAAAGTAATATTTGAAAATTTATTCAACATATGTTACAAGAAAAATCATGGATTTAAATGAACAAAGCGATAATTTTGAATGCAGAGTCTTTAATTTAATTTTAAAATGTATTCAATAGATTTGAGAAATTTTAAGGAATAATAGATTTAAGTAATAATAGATAAAAATTATATTCAATCTTGTAGTAGTATAATTTGTAATTAATACGTAATTTTGATTATAACGGAGTAATTAGGAAAGAATTAAAGACACTTCGTGGTAGAGGGTATGAAAATTATGCGTGCCTCTTAAAGCTTACAAGACAAAAGTGTACAGACGAAGCTGTATGCGAACGAAACTTGGTGAAATTTTACATCAAAGGGGTAACGCCCCTTTCGAGGTATGCACGCCGAAGAAATTGATTCAGTAGTATATACTTGGTTTCTTGATGTTTCGACGTTTCAAGGTTCGAGTAGGTCTTCCTCAATTATTATTTGGTTATATTATTCCAAATAATATAACACTCAGGGTAAAAGTACAAGTAAAATTCAAATTATAGAATTTTCTATGTTATGATTTAAAATAATGAAATTTCTGCTGGAGGATGAAATACAATCTCGTATCGGTCTATTTGAACTCTTAATATTAAATGTACACTCCTGTTCATAATTATTAAGACGTTTATTGATAATAGAATAAACCTGAAAAATTATTAGGAAGTTATGAAAAGCTTTAAAAATTAATATTCTATTTAAAACCTTCGATCCCTAACTAATTTTTTGAGTTCGCACTGTTAAGGAAAGATTTCGAGGATTTTCAGGAAATCGGTTAATGAAAAATTTAAGAATTCTAAAGAATTTATAGACCTTGCGTTATGGCCAAAATATGAAGTATGCAAATTAATTTTCTACCTTTGTAAATTTATTTTACTTTAACTACTACCATAAATTCAAACATTTCCCCACCAATTTCAAAGAAATATTTTTGTTCTATCCAAATCGCAAGAAAAAAATCAGCAAATTAACCTACTCACCTGATACAAACTTTTCTATTAAAAATTCAAGAAAAGTTCAATATTTTCACAAGCTACGTTTTCTGTTTCAGCGACGGCAGTGATTTATTGGACGACGCAGGAGACGATGCCAAATCTGTTCGCACAAACGACGACAGCAAAAAGTAAGTGAAACACATCAATGATATCCACCTAACTATCCAAATTCCATGGACATATCTTAATCGAATATCTCAATTAAACGCTGAAATTCGCGTAAATTATTCCAACTCGTTATTACGTGGAATGCTATCGCGTAATGCTCATTGAACGTGATACCAGTGTTCCGTCAGGTGAAAGTAGATATTTGCACGAAAAGCTCGATAAGACTCGCGAAGTATGCAGGAGTTGATTTGAACGTGGCAAGAAACCGCATTATGGCTTAAAGTTTAATCTTGGTCAGCGGTTATGTAGTATTATGTCAGGTATTGCCAAGGTAAGTGCCACCTTGACCTACCTCGATTCTTTGCTCTGGCTTCATCTGCGACGTCATTAATCCAATCTACGCCAATGTAGATTATAAACACGGCAAAAAATGACAGCGCGTTTATTTTCTGCCTCGGGGACATTTTACAGCCATTTTTCTCCCATGATTAATTTGTCATCGGTAAACGACGTTAGGACGGATCTAGAATCGTTGGAGTCATTATATCAGCGTTGAAAGATCGATCGAAAATCAAATACTTTTGGTCATATGCCGATAATTTTGTGTCGCTGACAATGAAAGTGATTTAATTGTTGGTCATACGTGTTTCGTTTCAAAATATTATCCAATTATTCAACCCTTTTTTATGTAAATTACATTCGACACTTTTTTTCATTCCAAATGGTTCATAATCAAGAATCTATATGGAAACGCTGTTTAAAATTAAATTCTACTTTAACATTTTTCTAATGAATCTATCTTGACACACTTTTGTAGAGTTAATTAAATTTTTGTTAAGTAAATTAAAACACGGAGGGTTGTCAAGTTCAATTTGGTATAGGACGACAAAGGGTTAAAAGTATCATGCGTTAAAAAATTAATTAGGGTAGGGATACTAACTTGATCAGACTATTCAATTTTTCATTATTTGAATGAAATTAGTTTTGTCTTATCGTAATATAAATTAATACAATGATAAACTTGATATTGAACTTGAAGATTACTTCAATTAGTTACTCTAATTCAGACATTACATCGCTTTTAAAATATCGATACCACGGTGGTGTGAGTCTTAATTTTAATAATTAAAATGCATTATTACCTAAAAACTGAAAAAAAATTAACTTGTCTCTTTCTTGATGTGTACCTTTTAATTGATTTATAACGTTAATGATCTATTAACATAAAGAAACAAGCAACTCAAAGAAAATATATCAGAAATAAGTCACCAACTCGTACAAATTACAATTCCTCATCGATTCGACTCTGGAACGTCGATGAAACGATCTAGCAAGATCAAAGGCAAACAAGGATAAAAAGACAATCGATAAAAACAATTCTACGACTTTTCTGAATCTCCAATAGCTAACGAGTCAATCGACCGTCTCCTAGGCCAGTTAACCTTCTTCCTCGCGACTATGGTCGCGCGATACAGGCGCACGCGCTTGCGTAACATAGAGTAAGCGGGAAACAGGGCATAATCGACACGTAGAGACCGATTAAAATCGCATTAAAATGCGTAATGGACGGTTGTTGGCCGATGGTGGTTACTCGTTGGGACATTCCGCTGGCCGTGTATTTCTTAAATTAATAAAGCGACGCGCGGCCCGCTCGTGAACCGAAACTGGTTTCTCGTAGCCTCGACTTCCGCCCGGCAATTGATCGCCACGGGACATGAATGCGAATTCCTGGCAGGCAAATCACCGGTGTTCGCTCACAAAAGCGACGTTTATTAGCTGAATCGCCTTTTATAATTGATTCACCGCGAGACGGGTCACGTCTTCGAAGATGACTGAGGATGACGAGGACTGAGATCCCGAACTTTGACACACCGGTGAACCTTCACAATGTTTTCGTTGTAGTAACAGGAGGAGGATCGACTTGCTCTCATTCGAAAATCCGCTAATTTCATTTGATTATTAGAGGCTTTTCCAGTTGGACGAGATTTTCTTGGGGTAAAGATGATCCGCGTTTTGATCGATGACGATCGATGGTGACCAAACCAATGAAGAGATATGTATCTTTATGTGTAAATCGTTATTGCTCGAAGACCATGCCCTGGGTTAACACGGTTTCGATTTTGTTTAAAATTTTCTTTTCTCTCTGTTGATATAATTCTACTTTATTTATTGATCTCCATTTAACAACTGAAAATTTCTAAAAATCATTCGTAATACCAATATAAAGCCAATAATACGATTGCAACGATTAATCGAAACCGTGATCCAGAGATTCAGAGTATATAGAAGAAGAGAAAGTTCAATTTCACTGTACACAAACGGTAAAATTGTTACTACGATATAAAATATCGAGGCGTTCCTATAAATAACATTCTCGGATACATTTTCTATTTAAATAAAAAACTGTTACTACTTTGATAATGTAATCTTAAAAAACATAAAACCCTACGTATTAAATTTCTATAGCTACTGTAATTTTAAAGACATATACATAGATGAATAGCAAAACGGCTAAATAACATATGTACAAGGAGTATTTTTAATCTAAAGGAATTATAGCTAACAACAGAAATAGTTTTGACTCATCTGGAGATCCTTAGCAAGCCCATAAAATTCCAAAGCAAGAAATACGAATTTTCTAGTTACCTAACATCCATTCTACATACCTGACGTCACTACCATCGCATAAAATCCAATGAAATATTAAAACGCACTGATATATCTCTCTTCTTGTTCTTTTTCAGACAAAATCACAGCGAGATCGAGAAAAGGAGGAGGGACAAAATGAACACCTACATCACCGAGCTTTCAGCGATGGTACCGATGTGCCACGCAATGTCCCGCAAACTCGACAAGCTGACCGTGCTGAGGATGGCTGTGCAGCACTTAAAGACCATCCTCGGGGCCGTTACCTCATACACGGAAGGTCATTATAAGCCAGCGTTCCTCAGCGACCAAGAGCTCAAGACGCTCATACTTCAAGTGAGTTCGATGAAAAATTCACCATCTTCTCTCCATACGATCGATCTTTATCTTAGAAAGTTCGCAGCTTTATGCCCACTAGCAACGTTGTCTTGGCTTCGTGCCGGCCAAGTCGGACGATTCGACGGGTTTATATCCCCGACCATGCAAAGTAACGTATAAATTACGCGATCCCGGGAAAACGGAGGAATTGCATCGCGTTGCCATTGCATTGTGCGAGTTGCGTCATTGAAAGGATAAAGCTGTCGAATCGGACAGACCGGTGTGAAGTCGCAACGGTGACGCACCTGTGCCGTTTGGCGGCTTCGAATTTTCAAAAATGCATACGTGAAACGTGAATTATGCGATCCTGCAGCAACGTGGTTCCACGGGTGTATTACGTCATTGAAAATATAAACCTGTGGAATCACGCAGCGCCAATATGGCGATGAGACATCGATGGCCACAGAGATCGGGTGCGATGAACTCGAAAAATGCGATCGAGGAACATCCGTTATGGTTGTGATGAATATTCGTGGGATCCCATGCAGCGGGATTTCCATTATCAAAAATTCTGTTTGATTTAAATTGACAAATTGTGTCGGACTCTTGCAGTCGGTGGTACCATGTTTTAGATATGAATAGTGTTTCTGATCAAAATGGTCAGTAGATTATTTAGTAAACTTTTCTTTGCTTCGAACAAAGTGATTACCAGTAGTTGGACAATCCAGTAGTATCCACATGTTTCGCTCTTTGAATGTTCTTTTATTTAAACGGTATATTTTCCTATTTGTACCTTTCATTATTAAAATGAAGCCTCCGCTATCGAAGGGACGTAGTATGAACATTCCTACAACTCGATACCTTCATTGCTATCATTGTAATATGAAATTGATATTCTAAGCTGACTCAAGAATCAGAAGACTATAATGAAAGTGACTATGAAGATGTATCTTCACCACGAAGCATTTACGGTATTAAGTAAAGGATTTAAGTAAGGGATAAATGATAACATATCCTGTGATTTTCTGTGCTTTCTTAAGGTGAATGCAATGTAAGTTTTACATGTATAACCATATCAGGTTTACTTTTTTCTTTCTGTAATAATTAGAAGGAGATTAATCGTGGTTTACATCTTCTTCTACAAATTTGATTTGTTCGTGTAAGAGATGGGTGCAATAAAGGTTTCTCGCGTATTTTTGAATCCGAATTTGACAGCAAAACTTGCTGACAATCACGTTAGCCTTAGAAGATAGACGAATGTTGTTCTATCAACAACATCGTAACTATAATACTAACCTTCCTCTGTAAAATCAAATTTACAATCTAAAATTTCTTCTCGCGAAATAACACTGAAAATTACAAGGTATATAGTATAGATATGGTGAGATACCTAAATAACGAAAACATATCTCATTTACGTTATCATTGCGATCATTATCGTACTACATTTCCAAGTATATACAATAACAGCGAACAAGCACGTGTTTTACTATCCAGGAAATTATATTCCACTTATCCAAATGATCATGTCTCCCCGTAAATTCCAATACCGACAGTTTCACTGCACCATGAGTTCCATCCCCACCACGATCGTTCTTCCATACCCAAAGATTTCTTTCCCGCTGATCGACCATTTCGTAATTTCCCCACGAAAAAGAAGTTAAAAAACCGGTGTCAGTAATGACATAATACGCATCGGGGCTGAGTTGATAGCGTTATTACGATTGCAAAAGGCAAAGCAAGGGGAACGGGTATCACTCGACTGAAACTCTGAAAGCGACCGATTCCGACGATGAGATTATACGCCATTACCGATTCCGTATTCGGAAAACCAGATAGCAGATACGATTGTGCATACCATTCGAGTAAGACTTCCTGGTATTTCAGAATCACTTGCGTAATTCGAATAGCTCGATTGGAGCGCCAGCGAACGAGACAGAACCGACAGTCTGCGACTTTTTCCATCCGAT
Organism: Eufriesea mexicana; assembly: GCF_001483705.2. Lineage (NCBI taxonomy): Eukaryota > Metazoa > Arthropoda > Insecta > Hymenoptera > Apidae > Eufriesea > Eufriesea mexicana. The sequence goes on along the minus strand of NW_016914265.1, from coordinate 52,284 downwards.
CCGACGATTTTTCCCTGTAAATCGTCTTTTTGTCAAGCGGCGTTTGTACGAAAGACGCGAAACGATCCACGACTACGACGAGAATTTCAATTTCGATCCGAATCGGCGATCGCGCCGGCCGGATCGTTTCACTTTCGATTTCCAGCAGCGGTTTCCCATGCGGCTCGCAAGTGCGATCGCGCTAAAGCCAAAGTCATTAATCCGCTAATTGGAAGCAATGCGGGGGAAAAGTTTTTGCGTCGCTTGTAAAAGGCCGTCCCGCGGTTTTGCAATCGGTGCTGCTGAGAGACTGACTGTATCTAATAGCCATGGCTAACCTTTCTCCGGCGTGCTACACATTTTTCACGGGGATCGGTCTCGTGACTGGTGAAAGAGAAGGGTCCGCAGCATGTAGATCTGCAATTACGCGTCGCCGTTGATAATACGTTTCCCCGTGCCGTTTACCTCGATCGCGCTTCTGATCATCGATTATCCAACGCGCTTGTATCATCCATCGATTACTATTTGTTAATGATTCAGAGGAGGAATCGCCTGGTGAATGTCTCGCGATTAAAGGATCGTGATGAGGGATCGATGCGGTCAACTCTGCCGATAAAAATGTCACACGTCGTTTCCTTTTAGAAGCGGGTTTTCTCATGTTTAAATTTGAATCGCTGTATCGATGAAATTCCAGTTGCGTTCGTTAGTACGTATGATGAACCTGGAAGATGAAAATACTACACGTTACACTTTTGGGTGAAATTTTCAAGTTCTATATACCTTTAACAAATTTTATGCTTATTTACTATTATGTTTCTATTGTTTATTCCTATTTGCATTGTTTTTTCCTTCTTTTTATATTTTATAGGCATGTAACTTTAACCCTTAGGACCTCATGAGACTAGAAAGTTACATAAAGGTATATAGTGAAATATATAGAAATATTTTTCTTTTATTTTCTTATTTCTATATTATTTCATATTTTCTAGATATGCAAAAATATTTAAACAGAGATAATATTTGAACTTCTATTTAAGAAACGAGAGAGAGATTAAACGAAGTTTCATATTCTCTTCTGTTTCTGCCGTTTATTCGTGAAATTTTTAGTCATAAAATATTTTATGTACGACGAAAAACTTATTTTTATCATCGAATCGCTAACAATAATTATTCGTGATTGAACGTAGCTATTATTTCTATAATTACGAGTTCAATGCAATTACTTTATTTCATATCGCTGTTATATCGGTGCTGAAAGAAACCGAAAAGTCTTGATAAAATCCTTGATTTAATACCACGTATATGGCAATAATCATTATTAACAGCGCTTTGCGTGGACTTAATTGCAAATTGATTGGACTGAGAAACGAAAGCAAGCTCTTTGTATTATCTTCCTGAAGCATAGTTATCTTGCTATTTTTATTATTTGTCCACTTCCTTTATCGTTGCACACTCACATTACTTAGCTGCTAGCTCGGCTCGAAAACTGTATTGGTTTCAAATAAATCATCGATGAATATGCTATACAATTATACTAAATTAATTTCTTTGTTCTTCCTTTGTTCTTGTCTAAATTCAATAAATTAAATCTCGTATACTTCCTGTGCGAAACATTTGCAAAATGATCTAAAATAATCTAATAGTATTTACGAAGAGTAAATATTCGTGTACATTAGTTATTTAACGTATTAAAAATGACTCATAACATGTATATTGAAGACTTTGATGTATGATACATTACATTTTCATATTTACAGATGGCTAATTACTACCAGTAGCATAATTCATCAAGATTTATGTCGACTAGAAAAGCACTATATTAAAGTAAAACTTTTATAAGCTCTTTGCTTGCGACGAAGATTTATTGGAATTCAGATCACCAATCATTTTTAATACGTGGTAAATTTTCTAAATCTTTTACGAGTCGTGAAAGTTAGCATAAAATAAAAATTATCCCTTCTTCTCGGTATTCGGAATTATAGAATATCTTTTATTATATTCGAATTTTGCTTCGAAGCTGCGTTCAGAATTAGAAATTATTTCCTATTTATTCTCGTTATTTAGAAACAGCTTATGATCAATTAGAAGTTTGCAAACCTTTAGCTTATTCTCAGCACCTAACAAATTATCCATTTTTTCTATTATTTCTTAAATATCCCTGATATCTAAAAAATCTATCAAAAATTCTTTTACAACTTTAAACTTCGCTAAAAGTAACTTTTGATCGTTTAAAAATTTCGTAAACTTTTAACTTTCCGCCAAAGTTATTCCAAAATTGAAACTATAAATTATTTTTAAATTATTCTCAACATCCGTTATTCAAAAAATTATCCACTATTTCCTCTTTATCCTCAGTGTCTAAAAAATCTACCAAAAATTCTAATACCGTCTTAGAAATCTCAAAACCTTCATTTCGTCATCCAAACTAACCAAAAATCAAATTATAAATTATAAATTCCTCTTAATCCATCTACTATACCCCAAAAATAATCCAATATTTCCTAATTATCCTCAATGTCTAGCAAATACCCCAGAAATTCTTCTACCTATCAAAAATTCTCCAATCCATCTTTTCATCCAAACCATTCTAACATCAAACTTCCTCTCAACTTACATATCTGAAATACTCAGAAAACTACCTCTACCAATCTCCACGATCTAAACAATCTCTCAGACTCTCCTCCACAGTTCCACAATTCTCCGAACCTCTAACCTCTCCTGGATTCACGCGAAGATGGACTGCAGACGTTCTCATCAAGCCACTCTCGCCGTCAGTGCAGCCTATTCTACACCACTCTTAAACTGCCATCCAATTTCCAAGCAGATAGACAAACGTCTCGCGAGATGTCTAACGGTATTGTCGCTCATTGCGAGTGAACGTACATACACAGGGCGTGTTCAGAAACGGGCGACGCGCGTCCATCGAGTACGTCGCTGACTGGTCTCGATGGCTTAAGAATGAGCCTCGTAAAACGGAACGGCCAGAGTTCCTTTTCACTCTGGATTCCGTCACGCGACTGAGCACGGAAAGTTCGTGTCGCTGGTTGCCGGACATTTTTCATTGTCGCGTATATACGTAGATAGGTTTATCTTTTATCGGCACTTTCCTTTGCTCTGTCCCGGCCGCTCGGCTAAATATTCGAGCGAGTGACCACACCCGGCATACCAGCTCGGATCGACGCCAGCTTCGGCTCCATTATTATCCGCAGAAACTTTCATTGTGAATTGCTTCACGTTTATTACCACCGCCGATACCAATGGTATCCGGTTCACGGATAAATTAACATTTCCACTGGGCGACGGACGTTAACTGTAAACCCTGCATCCTTGACGTCTAGGATCTAGACGCTGGGCTTCACCAGTGTAGTCCTTACAGTTTTCAGCCTTGCTCTGGTGTGGGTGCTTGTGATTTATGTGCACACGATGTACGTCACTTATCTGTCGCTCTTTCTGCTATTTTTATACATATTTACTTTCTCGTGTTTGCTTATTATTTTCTATTTACATTCTTTTTCTTTTGAGGGAGGGGAGGTTATACTATTGCTCAAAAGAAAGGACAAAAGTGACCTTTCTTTATAAAATATAAAATAAGGAAGCAGAGTATTACAATTTGTAGTGGGAGATCGTTCATATACGCATTGTTACATTATTTCATATTTAATATGCCAATTGATACATCATATTTAATATGCTGGGTACAAAGGGTTAATATTAATTTATTTTTGTATTTAATTTTTGTATTTACTTCTTGTATCTCTCGGAATAGGGCACTAGTAGGTGTTATGTCTTACATAAGGAAAGTATACAGTATATTTACTCAAACTTCATGGTAAAAACTTATGATGCAATGTTTACTCTTCGTCACTTCGATAATGTTTCGATTCAGCGATGAAGTAACACTTTACGAAGTATGAAACTATTAAACTTCAGTAAGGAAGTAATAAATCATTTGAAATCATTCGATGAATGAAAATAATTTGTAGAAGAATTTGTATCTCCTTTGTTTTAGAACCGCTGAATCTACACTGCTGATAAAATGGTAAAGAATATTAGATATTGTTGAAAATATTGTGTTAAATAAGATACTCCAGATATTATCGTTTCTATATTCTAAAATTATTTTTTACCACTCCTTTCTCTGTTATTATAGCATTGCCTATAGGCGTTCTAAAATTTCGTTTCGAATATGCTGTTAGCACCTTCACTCGTTGAGCATTTATTACCACTATTCATAAATCGTAGCAACACATGGTACATATTCGTATGCATGAACACTTGCACGTATGATATGTACAAATATGTAATTTAGATATGTTATTACACATACAAGGAAATTCCATAGTATTTTCCCAGGGAAGAAACGAGGACCTTTGTAGCCTTCGTCGTATATCACATTGCAATGTAGCGAAAGTGTTAAATACTGTACCAATAAATAATCGAATTTTTAAAGAAACGGTGCTTCGCCTTTTTGGGATGAAAGAACTGCAAATAATTACAATCAAACGATATTGGGCATATCGTTCTTCAAGAAACAGTAATTTCGTGATAAAGAGGAAAATATATCTTTAGGCGAAATTAAAAAGAAAAATATATTCTTATCTTTCTAAAGTTAATCATAGTATCTATATTAAAACTTATTAATAAAAGAAATTATAATTACTCAATATTTTCCTTGGTACACAATGAAGGTAAAAATAATTTTACTTTTTCATTTTTTTTAAACGTTTCCTTTTTTATTTTTTTGATTTCATTAGATTACAAATAAAATTTCGAAGAACAGTAGCTTCATTATAAAAAGAGAGATTGTATGTCTTCGTGTAGAATGAAATATGAAGTAAATTTATTTTTCCAAATTGAATTACAGTATATAAAATGAAAGAATTTGTTAATATAGTTACAATTACACGATTTGTCATTTTTAACTTAGGAATTTTACTAAGTGATTTATAACACACAATGGAGATAATAATAATTTTCTTTTTCACGTTTGTAAAAGAAATCCGAATAAGCGAATAGTTGTAAATAACGAAATAATTACTGAAACGTGGAAAAACATTTCTTCTCTATTGAAAGAAGCTCCGAGGTAACGCTGGCATTAAGAAACGCTAAATGATTTTTCCGTGTCGGAGTTTGAGTTATGCTTATGCACATGTTTCTGTTAATAATCACGAGAATTATGCAAATGGCGTGACTGAAAATTCTCGCTGTAAAATAATTTATAAATCTTAGTTTTATGCATTTTATTTTGGCGTGCATTAACGCGAATATCAATGCAAATTGATCAGATCAAATTACGATAGAACTTTAGATACATTTTTATTGCGTTTAATTACGAGATGTAAAAGATAAATAAAGGATAAGTAGAATTTGCAGCTAATCGATGAAAAACAGTGTTTCTGACATTTAATCAGAATCGTGATGAAATATGAATTTATTAGACATCGAGAATTAAGCGGGAATTCGATTCTTTTCAAACACGCATTTTTGTAGCATTCCATCTTATTACCATTTTGCGTTGAACAACATCGTAACGTGCAATTATGCAGATATGCATCTACATATCGTAAACATTACATCTGCCCAAGTAATACTATGCAACTAGTTATTACCTCACGGGACATCTGTCGATTACATTGATTAATATGGCGTTATAACCGCGTTTTCGATGCCATTTAAAATCCGCTAAGATTTTCTTAAGTCGTAGTTTATTGCCCAAGTGACACGAGTTTGTTCTCACTTTGTTTAGAAATATTAATTGCACAACAGATAATAGAAAGAAATGGTTTTGTAATCACTATGAAGATCATTCTAAGTGAGATCTGCCTTCGATCACCAGTTACTTCTATCGATACTGACATTCTGTTATTTACTTCTTCATTTCTTAAATGATAAAACTTCATTTTAATTAGTATTTTTGAAACTTGAAATTTCAACGAAATTAATTAGAGAAATATTTATTAGTAGAAAGTAATTTATATTTTACATTTCAGAATTGTTTTAGTTAAATATAATCTTATATAAGTAACTCAAATTTTATTAAATTTATCTAAATATCGAATACATAAATAATAGTAATCACGGTATTATAGTAACTATACGTAAGTATATATAATTCCATTTCTATCTCAATAAAAGTGTACGTTAATTTTGTCAGAAGTAGCATTATCAAATAAACATAATACGTGAAACGAACGTAATAAAGCAATAGAAAAAATGAATAAACTAATTCTTTTATTTAAAATAAATAGGTAATTTAAAAATTAATAGCTAAAATGAATAGAATAATCCAAAAAAAGATCGCGCTTTTTCCAATTCCTAAAAAAATTCTTTTAACAATCTCATAACTGTGAATAAGTCGCTTAGAAAGAGTGCTATAGCTCTGAACAAGTCTCGTTAACAGGAAGGCGTGTACCTCAAAATCGTGTGAGAAAATGCCGCATAAAATAAGGATCAGGTGTACCAGGTTCACACCAAACTGCAAGCACCGTCCAATTTCGACATTCGTTTCAACATTCCCCATCTGTCCCAGCCTGCTCCGCCTAACATCCCGAACAGCTGCCTCTGACACGTGTAACCACCGATGAGAAAAATGCCGAAACAAGGGACCAGATTTAGCAAGAAACAATCGATCGAAATCGACCAGCCATTCGCCGCTAACTTGTACAACTTCTGCTCGTTACCCTCGAACCACGACGTGCACGGATCCTTATCCAACGATCGCGATAACGCGAGAGCAGCAGCGCGTCAATGTTCGTACGCGTATCGTCAATCTCTTTGGCAGGTAAGTCAGCCAGGCTAAGTGCGTTGGCTTGCGTAATCGGCATTCGCGAGCCTCGTCGCGATATATCTTCGCTCGAATGCAACATTCATTAACGTCCCTACACCCCTACTTGCTGCTTCAACCCGTCTATTCGCGGTTACCAACTATATGCGATTTACGTGCGACCGAATTTTATGTCCTCGATCGAGATGAGTCTTCGGCACCACGGTGATCCACATGGGAATGCTCAGCGGAGGAACCTGTTCGATCATTGGCTTCGCTTTTCCCATCGAGTCGAAAGTACTATAGCGAGAGATGCGATCGTAGGTACTTTTCATTCTTCCACACGGTTTGTTTCACCGTTTACGAAATTTTCAAATTTTTGTATTTTCTAGGATATTCGGGATCTTTTGGTTCGATCGGTGACATCGAGATCTTAACACTGGGATTCCTGCAGTGAAAATGACTTATCCTGTAGTTTAGTAAAGTTTCCATTTTTTCGCGTAATTGTAGCTGGATTCTTAAGCTAGTTTATAGTTTATAATAAATTAAAGGTATCGAATAAAGTCGAGATGATTAAAATTAATATTGCCAATTGTTATTGTATTAAACGCAAATAATTTTCAAAATTTTTGATGTATGATTCGATACAGATATAAAAGTAAGAATTCGTAAACTATTAATTTCATACTTTTATAAGAAAGGTCGGACTCAAATGAAATTTTCTGGGGTTGTAAAACAGGTAAAGACAATACATATGCATATATCTCTCTCAGTTGCTGCGATTGAAATTTGACTAAAAAATATTGTTTCGAGAATAGAGCTATTAGAATTGTCTGTGAATTCTTTTTAGAGTAAAGTTACTCACTTTTTTAGCTTTATGAACGAAAATCAAATATGTTGCAGATTATTAGTGTCTCCATAGTGGCGCCAATCGAGTGCAAAGTGTTAGTCTCTGTGTAACTACACTCGGAATCACAAGTTTATTGTTTCATCTGTTGCCTTTATTTCTACTTCTATTTCCACTATTACCTTCTTAACATAGTAGGTGACTGATAACACTGATTGGAGTATAGATACACCCGTAATCAATGGTTCCTAAAATCCTAGATAGAACTCTTTTATTAACAGCAAACAGCATTTATGCCCAAATCATATTTATTTCTTTGTTTAATTTATTCACATGTACACTTATTGTTATTAACATTTAGAACAAAGAAGCTTAGGGATATACTTGTAATTTCACCTGATATTCAATATCATATTTCGATTACTGTATTATGAAGATTAAATATTTAAGAAATTTTGTATTTTCATAAATGACACGTATTTTTATTTTCGAAGACGTGAAATGCCTTTTAAACGTGTTTGTTCAATAATCGTTACTGTGTTTAAATTTTGAATTTTTTAAAAGAAAATTTGTTTTACCAAATCTCTGGTATCGTTTCTTATATGTGGTAGTAATAATACAATAATTGATTTTAGCAACCTTAGTTTAAGGTATAGTTTGAATAATTTAAATATAACTTCTCTTTAGCTTTTGAACGTATTCGTTCAGTCATTATTACTGTTCTTAGACCTTGATCTTTCAAACTCGTTGGTATATAATGGCTTTTAGAGTCAAGATTTCTTTTTGCAATATCATTTTTATGTATGATATGCATTACACTGTTGGCATTAAAAAAGAAAAAGAAGAATGACTTAGCAACTTGAACATACCTTGTATTAAATTGAAAATGAAACTCGGAGAGAACACAAGTCGTTGAATATGCATTTTATAGACATTAGATTCTGCCATTATATTCATAATCGTTTTCTAAGTCACATTCAAGAATAAAGGAGTAAATAACGGGATATTTAAAAAATTGAATATCAAAGTTACGAGCACAATATAGAGAGTTACGAAATTTTTATCTATAGTATAATATTTTTGTATAAATTTTTCATAGAATTCCTACCAATACCAATTTTTTCTAATTTTCATATGCACACTGTTCAAAAGAAATTTATAATCTTAGAATTGATGCCAAATAATGTCTTTGACACGTTATAAGGTCTTCATACCAGAGTAGAGTTAGGGTCTTTTCGAGTCAAAGATGTCACTTGATGTCAATCCCAAAATTAAGAATTAACAATTTATTTCTTTTGTAAAAATATTTTAGATCTTTCCTTTTGTCCACCGTCTTTTCATAATAAAAATATTTATAACAAAAGATTTGATTTAATCCTTAAAAATTTTATTTGATATTTGACAAATTTGATTTCCCATTATAACGTTAATTAAATGAAAAAAAAAATAGAAATAGAACTTGCAATAAATAGGTAAATACATAGATAATGATTAATTAAATTTTAATAATTAATAATTAAAATAGTATGGTAAAAGTAAATAGATACTCATGTTCACGTATCTATCTAAATAAAAATAAAAATTAATATCGTCAAACGTAACTACATGTAATAATTACGATAATAAAGTACACGAAACTAGTCATTTTGCCCCATTTGATAGTTCCAACGTTAAATAGCATTCTCGTCTAGGAGTTGCAGTATCGATGACTTAGAGTTTATACAAGGACTAATAGCTTTTTGGTTTAATAGGTTATATGATCCAGTCCTTATGAATGTACGATATTCGAGTGATTAATTTGTTAATTTATATTACTATTACGTTGTTGGTACTAAATCCACTAACGTTAAATACTTTGAAACTTTACTAACCTAATAATTACTATATGTTTCTAGTCGTTAACATTATTTCCCTATGCAACTCTAAAAATTATTTATTATTATTGATTCTAAAACTATTATGTAATAATAGTTCATTTAATAATAATTGATTCTAAAAAATTTAATTGATATTATATGAAGCACTCATTTGTCAAATTAATCAAATCCACAGAGCATTTTACATTTCAATAATGTTTACATTAAAATAATGTAATGATAAATGAATTAAATAAATCTATAAGTTAAAATCTATCTTTATGGAATGTCTTTTAGAAAATTATTCTAACGGAGTTACAAATTATTTAAAACTACTTAATTAAATATTTAACAAAATATTTATTTCATTTACTCATTTCATAAATTAATTTTACCATTTAAAATTTTTTGTAGAAATATATTTCACGTAACAAAATATTTAATTTAAATTATTTTAAACCCTTTCAAGTTTAATATCTAAAAACTTGTATTTTTATTTTTCAACCGAAGAATTTCGACACAATTAATGAAACGTTTTTGAAGAATTAATTAGAATCGAAACCTTTATCAGATCGCCGCCGCACTATTCATTTTTCCTTAGTCGAGTAGATTTCAAACACGAGCAAACGTTGTCAATAACAATGCTCATCGATTCTCCATCGCACCCGTTGCATAATTGCAATTAATATTTGATCTAGGTGACGTAATCGAAGGTGCCTTCTTTTGTTTCAGGCTGCGGAGGGTTTTGTCTTCGTGGTGGGCTGTGATCGTGGAAGAATTCTCTACGTCTCCGAGTCTGTTTTGCAGACACTCAATTATTCTCAGGTATCCATTCTCTGTCTGTCTCGATATAGCGATAATAAAACACGACCGGTAAAATAAATTTCGTCGAGCGTTACGCTTAAAACAGAAATGGCGCGGTAGTAAAATAAATCAGTTCCGTTCAACGTGAAATACACACGCTCGCGATTTCACGAATCAGGTCAATTATAATCCTTTTTCGCCGTTGCGAAACTAGTTTGTCGCAAAGTAGTTCGATAGAACGAAAATTCGAACATGAAGTTATGCGTTAAAATGGATTTTTCCCGTTTGCACAGGGTGACCTGTTGGGTCAAAGTTGGTTCGATATCCTGCATCCGAAAGACGTAGCCAAGGTAAAGGAACAGTTGTCCTCTTCGGATCTTAGTCCACGGGAGCGATTAATAGACGCCAAAAGTAAGTATTAATAGTATTACCCCTGGCAAAAAATTTTTGACCAAACTCAATTATATTTTTCTCGATAATAAACAAAAGTTGAAATTAATTTTCTTTTTTTGTTTTTACTTCATACCATAATCGATTTAATACCTCGTTTTATGCTTATATTACATCATTCTACTTCTAAAATGTTAATTTTAGATAATTTTGTATTATCGTGTTTGGCTAAAAAATTTTTGCCAAGGATTGTATATTGATTGTGATAGGGGTTGTATATTGGTAACGATTGTTTCACGAAGATTCGTCATTTTTTCAACTTTCTTCTTTATTTCTCTCTGAACTGTCTGACACACTAAATAAGAAGTTGTCTCGTCTTGCATAATCAACAGGATAAATATTCTATATAATAATATCAATATTAAAATATTTTTTAATATTTTATTATTAATATCAATCTTAGAAAGCTTTTAATATTAATTTACTATATAGAATTTACTATTGAGAAGTAAAAATTAACTGTAAATAAAAATACACGATACTTACTTTAAAATTATAATTAATCTTACGCGATTCTTAAAAGAAATCATTCATATTAACAAAGTTTACGTCGTACAACTTAATAGCTATTTTACTTGATGCATTTATAATTTTACGATAGTATAACGACTTAATTATACACCGCTCTTAATTACTTCGTCTAATTTGATGTTTTCAACGGAATAGTAGTTCATACCTCGTAACATACTTGCAACCATCCATAACGCTGCCTTCTATGTAATTTCCTATACATATAGGACCCTAATTACTTTATCATTACCAATCAACGCTCTAAACTTTCAAACTTTTACTAAACTCTCGATAAAACCGTGTGAAACGATCAGTAATCCCTCGAATAGCGTTCCCAGAAGTGCTAAATCTTCAATCTACCATCTTCATTTGAATTTACGATCTTTCGCGACCAATTAACACCAATTATTCTCCCATAAAACAGTTATCGACTCGAAGAATCTTATCGGTTAATTCGCAAAAAGGGAAACGTACAAAGTAACATATACGGCCTCATAAATTGTCGTCTAAAAATATTACCTAATTTATATTTTCCACGACGTAATCAAGTTGCCTTACGTTAGCCAATATCAAAGTTATAAGCCACACATCTTTATTAATAAAAAGACGACGAAAGAATGCGCGTGTGTGTGTCGCGTTTGGCAGTATTTGTGTAGATAAATTCATCAATTGCTGGCTGACCTACCGCAACCATAAATAACGTAATCATACAAGTCTTGGCTAATACCTTTACTCGCTGTTTAAGTGCAATCCAATCTCAATAAACATTTTCATCGCCTAAATTGTAAATGATTTTGAAAAATCGTGGCACAGTGGTGTAAAAAGGAAATTCAATATTTTTAAGAAGGAATTCGAAAACATCTGCGAATGATATTAGGATAAGCTTGGTAATAAGTAAATTGAATCTGGAATTGGAAGAGAATTATTCATTGAGAACTTTTAGGTGGATTATTTATTGCGACGTCAGATATGGCCATTAAATAGAATACTTGAGAATTAGTCAATAGAAAAGATGTTTTTCAACGAAACAACGTTACGCATAGCGAAAACCTTTAGTTGGAATGCTCATAGCCATCTGCACCATTCGTTGAATACACCATCATTTAGCTATCATTAATTCTGACCTTTACCAAACTTTCATTAATGACGAGGGATTAAATACCCGGAGGATCTGCCTTGAAACTACTTCCAATAATTTATTACCTAACAAATGAAATATTTCATTCTCTACTTTTATTATGGAATTATGGTATTTTCTATTATTTATTTTTTCTTTTTGTTTTAAAGTCGCGCTTTATTTTGTTTTAAGGACGTGTTTTTTTTCATTTCATTTTTAAGGGTTTTTATTAGTTTAATACCATATTCTTGTGTATATTTTTTTTATCAGACATCATTCCTAAAATTTTTAAAGAGTCAACCGTTTTAACTTCCTGGTTATTTATATAAATCTTTGGATCTTAGATTTGGCGTGTTACAAATTTTTGTATTGCCTACTTCATTAATCTACTGTCTAGAAAATCAACAAAAATCTTTCGAGAAACCAATTCTAAAGCTATTTGATAATAGCAAAGTGTATTAGCAAAAATCAAGCTAATTACACATAAATGCAATAGCTAAAGGAGAACAAATTCTACAAAAACACGAGTAATTACTCTGCATTCACGAAGAAGCCTCCAAATAACCCTATACATCACCCAGTAGCATTTTATACAAACAACATAATTCCCAGAACACGCAAGAGAGAGGCAAGAAACCCTGCAAGGAAAAAAGGCTCACGATCCTGACGAAATTATTTCTGCCATCCAGCTATGCACATCGGCTATTCTCCGCTCGAATCCATTAATTATGACACCTTTCGACATACCCTCGGCTGGTTCTATGGTCGATGGGTACCCGTTGCTCGTCAATGCGTTTTACATCCTGATAAATGTCAGTCGTTCGGCAGCATCTACCTGTCGATAAACATCCTCGAATTAGCGCCGTGAGATAAGAGGCTTACGAAAGGGGCTCGTTTAAAGGAGAAAAATAGCAGGACTGGTTGGATTATGGCAGGATCTCTCTCTCTCTCTCTCTCCCTCTTTCAGAAGAATGTTACGTGCGATTTACTCGTAAAGGACCTCAGGACCGGGTCCCACGGTCGTTAATCATCGACACTTGTTGCGGTTGAATTAATAAACCAGGAGATCCAGCAATGGTTGGCATGGCGCGCTGCTGACATCTTTGATGGCTAATTGATCAAACGTCGAAGCGCCATTGTAATGGTAACGGCGATAAGAATGGTGGTAATTGCGAGATTTGTATCTGAACGACACGCGAACGTAGGCCATTTATTCCGTGCTGTTTGATGAAGTCTGGAATAGAGTAATTGGTACAACTTACGTGTCTTCGTTTCACAACGATCCTATCTATGGTGGAGTTAGCGTTTTGCATGCGGTCGACGAGTTAAAAGACAGTTTGAGAAGTTTGATAACAGGGTTTGGGTTAAAGTTGTAGCTGTGGAAAAAATTTTGGAATTGCATTAATAGTTTGACTAGGAATTGAGTATCTGTGGAGGAAAATTTGTATAAGTTGTACAACATTAGATTAAGTAATATGTGTTTATGTAATTAGTTTATTATTGTGCAGTCAGTCATTATTATAACGTTGTTTCAGCGATGATTGCGAGATTTCTTATGCGTCAATTATTTAGGTTTGTGATGGACGATTTTAACATGTGCATTGATTATTTTAATTTGTGATTGATTATTAGCGGATAGAAATTTTTTAATCGTAGCAGTATGAGTAATAACCTTCTATAAAAGAAAATCTAATTAAATTTATTATTGCAAAATCTCGCGTTTTTTTATGGAATCAACTCGGGTACTTGTATTTTTAAGTTCCTTAAACTGTTTACTATTTTTTCACGATAAAAAGACCATAAACTCTGAGAACATTAAAATTTATACGAACGTAATTTATCAAATATCTTAATAGCCCTACTTGTATATTATAAAATCAAATTAAATCACAATAATTTATTAGGCATGAAAATAAAAATGTTTAGTTTAGCTTATAATAACAAGCAATTCCTGTGCTAGGCACTAATAACGTCCATTTTCTCTCTGGGTATTAATAACGATGCATTTATAAACGGTATTTATCAGTATCACCGACTCATGTATCTAATAAAAGTTTCATAATGAAATATTCTTTCCTAATTCTATTAACGAGTTAATGCTTGAAATAATATCTCCGAATGCAAATAATCTTTAAAAATGCAGAAAGAATTATTCTGGTTCGAAATAATGTTTGTTCTACAGAAAAATTTTAATTAAGAAATCCAGATATTACATGTTATACCTCTGCAATTTTCATTTTATTTAAATATAAGTGAAATAAATTCTTGGAGTTATTTAGGAGCCTAATAATGTCTACTTTTTATATTCTTCTTTGAAAAACACGTATCAGGGAAAGGTGAACGAACTGATTACTCAACCAAATGTTAAAAACATGGGGATATCGAGGCATTTATTACAATTTCATAAAAATGAGATATATAAACCCACGAGAAAAACGATTATGGATTGAATTCCAAGTTACAAGCTGTTGCATAAGTTCGTAAAGTAATAAACTCGTAATAAAATTCTATGAGACATATAGAAATCTTACCCATTGTCATGTACGTACAGATGTGCATATCTCTAACAAGTCCATATATGCATGCAATTTTAAAAAATCATTTACGAATAGAAAACCTAGTCGGTTATTTATGTTTTCAATACTTACAACATCATTTTCCTTAACGATGATTCTATACAATAGAGTCTATAGATAATTATGAAAAGTTAAATCCACATGAAATATTAATTTTTATTTCTTTAGTCTCTTTATTCAATTACGCCTGGTACTCTTTCGCAGTTAATGTACGCTCTAGTATGATTTCTTTTCATTCAAATTATTTTTAAATAATAAATTATCTTCTATTAGTTATATGTATTAAGTATAATACATGCATGTGTAAAATCTAACATCTGTATTTTGCAACCAAATTCGCGCAAATTACATTCGAATTACTCAGCTTTACAATATTATGTATATTATATGTACATATATAATTTCTCAAAGATTAAAATTTCTAAATGATATATCCAAAAAATCCACAATCACACAACTAAATACAAAAATAATTTTCAAACTGGAATTCGAACAAAAGAAGAATCGATATCTCTGAGTTCAATAAATCAAATTACTCAATTTTATAAAATTATATGTATTATACGTACATATATTCCAAGAACTTAAAAATTCTGGAATTGGATCTGAAATGAGAGATGAATCGACGTCTTACAGTTACCTTTAAATTTCAAATGAACATTCCTAAATGAAAGAGAACTAGCTGATTACAGTACAACCCTATTACACTTAGCACAGTACGGCGAGATTAATTGCATAACTGTGATGCATGCGATGTATTACGGAAAGTGATGAATACGGCTTGACTAAAGAAGAGATTGCATACGCCATTAACGCGCCCACGATTCGCGTTAACGTCACGTCAACGTTCGCAGATCGCTTTCTTTTTACTGCACAACGCCGAAGCACGAGCCACAACAATATAGATGTTTAGACAGCCATAAAGCTTTTATGACTGTGAATACGACACGATGCTGTATCTCAGTATTCATACGAGATTTCTTTCTCTCCTCTTCTCTTCTATTCCGGGCACATATCGCGTCGAACTTTTAATTTATGTGCCTCGATATCGCGCAGAATGCCATTTTAATACGTCACAATGTTGACATGGTAGTAAATTCCGCATTGAGATTGAATTAAAACTGTTATGTTGCAGTTGTTAAAGCTGTGAAGTTAGATATCTAACATTTCGTTCTTTCGAAAATCAAAATCTTGATTTATCCCCGATTTATATTTGCATGTATATCCGCGTTCCTTTAAGAGGCGTAAATTTGATAAATAGAAAGTACGAAGAAAGAGTTAAAGAACGAGCACTTTCGAAAGAGAATATGCCAATAAAAGTAAGGTGAGATAAAAAGATTTGGGGTTTAAATAACATTTATGTTTAGAAACTGACCTATATGTTTATAAATTAAGGGCCATAAGTGAACATATAATTAGAGAATTATGTGATTCTAGTGAACACCTTATTTCGATAATAGACCAAATGTTAATAATACCGCAACTAATTAAAGCTTGAAAATACGAAATTAAAGTTACGATAATTTTCTAAAATTTGGGGAAATCTGATTAATCCATTCATCTTTATTCTTTTAGTTTAACATCTACAGATAAACAATAATTAAAAATTGTCACATACCTGCTTATCGATTCGTTAACAAACGCGTCTGTGAATTGTATACTCGAACTTCCTTTGCATACCTTCTTTCTGTCAAGGCTGATTTAACTGCAAATATGCGACACGCACGCATTCCACCCATAGGGAATTGTGCGAAAACCTTTTTGATATTCGCACACATCAACACCGATATGGACTGATACAGAAATTGAGGAACCCGAATATCTCTATATTTTTGCGGACTTCAATTTTTTATTGAATGAAAAGATCAGAAATGTAATTAACAATCGTGACCATATTTTTTTGATAAATTTGAGATAGGAAGGGACAGACAAAAATTCGTTAAAAAATGATAGAAGTATTTTATTTTGAAATAAAATCTCAACAAGTACATGTTCATTTGTTTTATTGATATTTAAGTGTAGTTATAATAATTTATAAAGTTATGTATTTATATAAAGTAATTATAATAATTGAAGTAAAAGTATTTATATTATTACAAAGATTAGAGTATCTTTCTACTTCTTTGCTCAAAATGATAGATCCTCTTCAGCATAGGCTCGGAGAAATTTTAACACTTATTTTTAAATAATTCCATAATTTATAACAATTTAAAGAGACATAATAAATCATAGAGTTTTTTTTCACTTATTCAATTTTTAATTGAAGCTATCCTACTTAGACAAAACATATAAGAAACAAATATTCTATATATTAAATAATATATTAATATTTGCTTAAATATTGATTTAGCGATGTTACCAGTGAAAACGGACGTGCCCCAGGGTGTATCAAGACTATGTCCCGGTGCACGGAGGTCTTTTTTCTGTAGAATGAAACGAAAAGTCGAAGGGGTTCGTTGTGGTGAATTGCAAGTGAAAGAGGAAGCCGACACAGCTAGCGGCTGCCATCGACGAAAAAAGCAACAAAATGTTGGTAAGTATTTATATGTTACTTGAGCAAGGAACCTTTGTAAAGTCATTAACATTAAAATTTCCGAGTATACAAGATCTATAACTAGATATTTACAGCTGCAAATCTATAACTAAAGTCAGTAACAATAACAGTACAAACAACAAAAATAATAAGCACAACAAAAAATAATAATATGTACACGATATTTGTAGAACGATAAAAAGAAATATATTAATATTAGTATACACTTATAAAACCATATTTTTATCACAAAGTGAAAAGAGGAGTTTCTTAATTTTTACTCGCTTTAAAAGCAGCTTTTTAAACGAAATGACTATTTCTGGTGTAAATGCCAAAATAGTAAAAGAAAAATTAAAATAGCAGTTGTTAAAAATATAAAACGGTAAAAAAAGATATTAGAAACGTATCAAAGCAGGATTTACAGTATCACCAGTCCTTTTTGTCAGTTCTGAAACCTTACGAGTTGAATATTTGTCGCGTGACTTGTCAAAGGATAAAAGTGCACACTATTTCAAAGACCTGAAAAAGGATCGTTTTACATATTTCTTTTTTTTGTTACTTTTTTTATTTTATATTTTTAATCACACATATATGTATATTCTTTTTTAAAAATATTTTTTAATATAATATAAAATATTTTCACACGAATATTAATATTCTTCTTTTAATTATTTGATCTCGTATATTTCTTATATCCCATAAAATAAAATATAACTAAATTTTAAAATTAAAATTAAATATATTTTTTATTCATTTATGATACATTGAATTATAATTCTTGGAATACTCGTTTTCAGAAAATTATTCAGTTTACGTATTACACAATTAGAATTATCTATTTTCTCACAATTACATCCATATTTTACTCTTTATATTATCCGTTAATTCACCTCTTATTGTACTGGAGCATCTCTAATCTTCAAATCAATTTTTTTTAATTGCAAATTGTATTAATCCTGAAACACGTCTAGAATTCGAATAGAAGATCGTCAGACTTCATCAATCTGAAGAACTTGTTTTGCTCTAAGTAACAAGCTTAGATAATACACGATTAGCCGTTTGCAAGTGAACAATTAAATGCTTCGAGATGATTATTCATAATTACAGCTATTCGCTATATTGTAAAGCATGACAACTCAAATAGGCGCTAACAATGTAGATTGAAGAAATTCAAAACTCTGATATTACACAAGCGCCAATTAACGAATAATGACAAAAATAAATATCTGACGTTCGCATGATCTCTCGAGTCATTGTTCGAGAAATAAAAAATATTTTTTGGAACGGTGAAACTATACAAATGTGTCATTGGTACGGGAAAGGATGATCACTGGTTGAATCATTCTCTGAATTATATTGTCGTTCTAATAATTCAACGAAACTTGCGCAATCTTTGCTCATTGTCTGCGATTTCTATTCCTTGGTATTTATATCGTTCATCTCTCACACGTCATAAGAATAACACGCCATCGAGTTTTCAACCAAGAAAAGAACTGTTAGCTAACATTGGTTACAAACTGGTTGACAGGGCAGATCCATGGAATAAATCTTCTACCGTCGATTTCGTGATAAATGAACTGCGAAGATAATTGTAACTATAAATTTCGCAATGAGACAATTCCTCCATGTCGTCGTTAAAATCTAATTGTACACTCAATTATGGAATCATCAGTCTGGAGTTTATACAGAAACCTAATTTATAGCGAAATAACAGTTTTATAAATTCACGTGAACTATGAAAAAATTATT
This sequence comes from Eufriesea mexicana, assembly GCF_001483705.2. Taxonomy (NCBI): domain Eukaryota; kingdom Metazoa; phylum Arthropoda; class Insecta; order Hymenoptera; family Apidae; genus Eufriesea; species Eufriesea mexicana. The sequence goes on along the minus strand of NW_016914265.1, from coordinate 33,100 downwards.
TTACTAATTCGTAAAATAATTTGTGTTAAATTAATAAACAAATTTATTGAAAAAAATTGTCAACCTCGCAGAGATTTTATTTTATTATTTTCATTTTATTTATATTTATTTTACTGTATGCAAGTTATTTTTATTTTCTTTCTTTATTTGTCGAGTTTTTCTTTATTCTTTATTTTTAAATTAGCAATAGTATGCATAATATATGAAGATTCTAATACATGAATTTTACTGTCAACTTTTCACAGACTGGAAGTACTGTGTAATTCAATGTACCGGATATCTGAAATCCTGGGCGCCTGCGAAAATCGACCTCGAGGAACACGAAGGCGATGGAGATGGAGAGGCTTGCAATTTGTCGTGTTTAGTAGCTGTTGGCCGTTTACAGTCTACGATACCTACATCTTTACCTAAGAAACCACGTTTGAGACCCATAAAGTTTGTTTCGCGACACGCGATGGATGGCAAATTCCTCTTCGTCGACCAAAGGTCCTTTTCTCAATGATAATTTTTTTAAATTGTGTACCAGATAATATTGTTTAATTTATTTCATTATAAAATGGTAAACTTTTTATTTCGAATTTTTTATATACCATTCAGATTATTAATATTATATGTTATATTTTAGAAAAATATATTTAGTCACATCTTGTTTAAATTTCTATATATCATCATATAGAAATAAATTATTTACATTTTATACAATTTATTTTTAGTACAATAATTATTATGTTAAAGATATATCAGATTTTTTTCTTTCTTAATATTAAAATTATACTTCTAAATTACTGATTATATTAATCAGTCTTTCCTTAAATCGTATGTTATTATATGGTTATTCCAATTTTTCTAATCCATTAGATTAAAATATCTTTTGATCTTGAAATATTAATTCAGACTATACTCACTTTCGACTTTGATTTATGAAGCATGAATAATCTTAATGAATCACTTATTATACGAGTCATAGGTATAATTATGATGTAACTAACTTACATTTCTTTCAAACGTTTATATATCTTTAAATCATAAGTATAGTTAAAAAAAATTATAAAATAACAAATTCTCTCATTTATTCAAAATTATTTAGTTGAAACATTACGCCTTTTTTATATTTGTATAATAAGCTCCCACAATTTTACATGTATACTAGACTCACACACCAATGAGAGTACCTATATCAGTATTAATAATAATGATTCTAAAGAGCATAATAATAAATAAGAAACGTTTCTAGGGCTACGTTAGTGTTAGGTTTCCTACCACAAGAGCTACTTGGTACGAGCATGTATGAATATTATCACCACGATGATATCCCTCATCTGGCGGAATCTCATAAAGCTGCTCTTCAAGCATCCGAATGTGTCACCACGCAGGTAAATCACCACGTCTAGCCAAGTCCCCCTCAACAACTCTTTTTCAATGATAATGATCACTGTTTGAAATTTTAATTTCCTCTACGCTATCTATGCAATCGACATTGACTATACATGCATTCTCAATTTCCTACTACTGAATACTTATTCCTGCATTTCCTAACAAAGGTTTCAGTTTTTGAACAAAATTGTACATAAAATCAATACTACTTTTAATGAAACTAACAATGAACATAGTGTTTTAAAATAGATATTTAATTTTCAAGTTCATATTGAAAACTATATCAGATTTATGAATACTATTTTTTTTGTTATATTATTATTTTTATCTTTTGTTACATTTAATAACATTAGATATTGTAATATTGATTAAATAATAATATTAGCTCTTATAATATTGATTTAAATAATAATATTGACATTTAATGATATCAGATATCAATATTATAATTTAATAATATTAGAAATAGTCGTCATCGAAAATACGATTAATTACACTGTTCAACACGAATTTTAATCTGTAATATCCATTAAGTGATTCTTGTAGAGTTTATCTTCCTAAACACGAATACGTAATCAAAATTGTTCTATCTCCAATACTATTAATCTATCAAGAAATAGCAAATGTTTTAAACTTGGAGTGTAGCTTTTTGCTTGGTTTCCTTTTCTAAAAATTATTATTTGGAAAACTATAGCAAATACCAGGTCTCACCACGTGGACGTAGCTACGTATAGAGACCCTAGTGTTAAAGGCCTTACATACTATATCAATGTCTTATAAAAGGAAATTCAGAACGGTATGCTAAATTTTAATACTCTACTTCTGCAACACTAACATTTCTCATTTCCAAAGGCTCTAATGATACTAAGTTCTCATATAAATTGAGATTTAAAAAAAATATAGAAAACGCGAACAAATAAAAATTGATATTGAACAGTGTTATCGAATACCGCCTTATAACAAGATATAAAAATTGTTTAACAAAATCGATATTTGTGTTTAGATATACAGGTTTAGGACCAAAGGTGCAAGCTTTGTAAAGCTTCAATCCGAATGGAAATCCTTCAGAAATCCATGGACCAAAGATATCGAGTACCTAATAGCTAAGAACTCTGTTACTTCGTAAGTTTCTATAATTTTCCTACAATTTTATATCGCAATTATCTAATTATATAAAATCCGAATGAAACATGTGAATTAATGAAAATAATCACATTCAGCTGTGACTCTCGATCGATCACCAGTAGTGGGAACAGATCTGAGGATTCCAGCGTCCAGGGCAACTACGACTACTTCACGCAAAGTAAGTATAATATACTTTTGACATAATTTCGTTTACCTTTGCAACTACATTTAATTGTAATAAATTTATACCGTATACCAATTTCAGTATCATATCATACACGGTATGGCTGAAAAGATAGTAAAAGATTAATCAGTTTGATGCATTATCTTAAAAAATATTATTTTTATTGATAAACATATGCATATTCTGCCATCTTTCTCTATTAACAAACAAAGAAGACTTGAAGAAAATATCAAGCTTTAAACGTTTCGTGTATAAAAATTATATGTAATTAATAAATAAATCGTTCACTTTACGTTGAACAATAAAATAAAACCTTGAAATCTGTCCTATTTCCGTATAAATATTAATCTTCGTTTGCAAAGAATTTATGTAAAAACAATTCAAATTTCGTATCAAAGAAATATTTTGTCTTCACTCTTAAAATGTTCATAATAACTATCATCGTATAGTTATTATTCCATTATTTATAATGAAAGCATACGATTAGCCATTACTGTTATTTCAATTACTTCAATTATTTCAATTTACTTATTATTTAAAATTATTTGAATAATATTTACTTAAGTTTCATATAATATTTAGTTATTAAAAATTTGTAATTACAATTATGTGTATTTATAATTATTTTAATAGTATTTATTCCGCTGTTTATTTTATTTACATTTATTTATTTTAAGACTTATTATTTCTAAAAATTATTATTATTTCACGGCCAAAAATAATTTTAGGTAACGGTGGATTAGAAAGATTGATCTCGAGTCACATAGAGGTAAGTAAAATCGGGCGACAAATAGCTGAAGAGGTTCTGGATCTTCAAAGACGTGGTGAGGATTCTTCTTCTGGTAGCAGTCCCGGGCCAGGACCGGAGCCTGCTTTATTAAATACCGAGGTAGTTATGACCACAGAAGCTTCAACATGGACTCCCCTATCCGTTTAGAAAATTAATAGAAGATCAACTTGTATAAAAAATACATATTTTTATGACGTTTTTCATTATTTTCCTATTATTTTTTCAATTCCAATAGACTTTATCACGCTTATTATGATCCCCCTGCAGTCATTCTGTTGTTCACAATTATACCTCGGTGACAAACACTAGCGATTCTTATCGTCGATATTTATCACACTACATAATCATGTAATAAAAGGAAATATCTTAAAATAACGTAAAAGAAAATTTGTTTAATATCTTTTAAAATAAAAAGATCAATTTTGTAGTACTTATACCATTTTTCAATGTTTCGTGTAATATTTCTTCAAAATAAATTCTATAGTCTGATAGGCTGTCGTAAAGAATCAAAGAAGATGTTCGATGTACCGATGATATTTCTCTACAATATTTTCTTTCTCATGACAAGTCGCAGATCACTACAACCGCATCGCCGGAGAGAGTGCAGGACGTGGCGCAGTCAACCAGAGGCAGCAACAACAGCAGCAATAATCCTACACCAACATACAACCACATAACAAACAACTTGCAGCTGAACAGCATCGCGAACGACCAAGGTCATAGCTATTACTGTCTCTAAGGAGTCGTTTCTTGGTGTGTAGTGTGATTGCCGGATTTACCAGAAAAGATTAGGTCGCTCAGAGAAAAAGAGATCGATCAAGCATTTGCTCGATCGCCCTCAAAACGCGAAATACTAGTTTTCTCTGAGCGAAACTGGGCATAGGAAGTTCGTTCTGATATCTCGGAAATTTATTTACACAAATTTTTTGTTTTAACGAATAAAGTTGTTTATAATTCCGTTAGAAATGAGTCCGTGTTATTGCAACGAATTATATTTTACGTACAGTACTTATAAGCGTTTCGTTATTAAATTTCATTTTATATATATTAAGAAATTTAGAAGAAATAAAACAAATGATGAAACGATGTCAGCCTCAATGATCTTCCAAAGGTTCGAACATCCAGCAATCAAGCCCGCAATAGTGTCCGTTTTCATCTTTTTCTTTTCTTTTGGTATAGCGTTATATATAGTTTCAATAGTAGCGTTCACAGCAACACCGCGCGGATACTTTTAAATGATTGTTGCGTATAACATATCTACCTCTTTTTAGGTGCGTCACCAGATGAAGATATGATGGACATGATCGGTGGTACTACGATTAATGAATCATCGAATCCAGTGCCGTCTGATGGCAACGACGAGGCAGCAATGGCCGTGATAATGAGCCTTCTAGAGGCGGATGCAGGTTTAGGTGGCCCCGTGGATTTTTCTGGTTTGCCCTGGCCGCTTCCATAGTACATTTTAATTCTCTGTCCACGTGAAACTAAATCGAATTTCCAAGTGTCCAATGGAGGTACCTTATGCCGACCGTTTCGAAAGCTAGAAGTGTGTGTATATATAGCATCAAGTGAAGACCAAGTTGACGTTATTTGTTTTATTGTTTTATTTTCGTCGTGCTTGAGTACTTGATCAATTTTCACCAGCTGTGTCAACTGTCCGGAAACTAGTGCACGAACATCACCACGAATCATTTTTGATTTGTTTGAAGCAGTTAAGGCAGATATTCATGGTGCTGGCACGGTGCTGTTTAGAGAATGCGTCAGTCGTTGAACGTTTTTAGTTTTATAGACATATCATTTCTGTGATCAAAAATGGAATATCAAGCGTACAGAACGGTTAATCTACTACTAATATGAAGTGAACATCTATGTCCATTTTAGAGGCGAGCAAATAGAGACTGATCCAGAATTATTTGGCTGCAGTTGTCGAGTAATTATCAAGCATCGTAAACGGGGATGATTTCAGAATAATTCGTACACAAACTTACAGCCCTCAGAAAATCAAACATATCTTTTTAATATCATTGCATGGCTAACAAATCATTAAATGGCTTTTCTTGTGATTTGTAACTAAACGTTTATTGTTTTACGTTTTTGTACAAGATTAAATACGATTTAAATATTGTAAGAAAGTTATTTTTATCTTAATATTCTAGTTCGATTTATTATTAATTAACTAGTTGTTTAGAAGTGTCAATTTCGAATTTTCGCTCAAGATATACGCGCGATATCAGGTCTCCTACCTCAATTTGTATTTCATTGTAATCTACTTCCGCCTATTTTTCATCTTCAACAAAAGTAATATACAAGATCATTCGGTGACTTATCCTCTAAATTTCATCGGGACTATGATAAATAAACGGAAACATTTATTAAACAACCGTTGCATAATAGATGAAAGACCAATCTATGATTTTGACCTATTTCTAATTTCTTCTTTCTTTCTATTTTGATACTTGTCAGCGTATTCCTCGACTTCTATAAATTTATAAAAACCTCCTATTCTGTATCACGCCACAAATTAAAAAAAAAAAAAAAAAATAAAATTCTTTATGTCTATAGTAAAATCATCAGCTCGCATAGAGTGGTCTCTTTCAAAACACGCTTTTCATATCTGAAAAATTGTTTTACATAGTTTCGAAGACATTTAGAAGACGATAAACAGTGATACCGTGCACCGATGATTGCTTCAAAGAACAATTGCATAGATATTTATATGTATATAATATATTCATTGCACACTATCCGTTTCGTAAGGCGAGGAGCTAAGTTAACTGTACATACATGCATCTAAAATCTTTTACACAGTAATCAGTATAAATGTTTTGTCGTGCCACTCAGTGCAGATCAACAGAGTATGTTGCAATTGACGAACGTGTCGGATGAAATGTTTTATTAAATAGTTCCGGCAAACGTCGAGGAACGAACGCTACCAAGTGTCAAGGTCGAAGTTCCTGTTCGTTGTTTTAGCGACAAACTAACGTTGCGTGTAAATATGTATTCTCACAGAACGCGTGATATATGACGCAAAGCGTACCTAATTAAATTGTAAGAAACCGCAAGATGATAAAGAACGTTCCAGCAGCCACAAACAGTGTTCACCACGACGTGAACACAATTATCCATACTTCTTCACATGCCATATGTTGTTTCTAGAGAATTCACAACAATGACAAGAATTTGGTATAGGGATTAGAACGCCATCAATATATGCTGTGATGAATTATTTTGTGTATAAGATATTGGGACACAGTATCTTATAACGATGGTGAAATTTTCTGACCGAAATTTCTTAAAAGATTATATTTTTTTTTCATTATTTCCAAGCATTGTAAGATTAGAACAAAATCCAATATTCGATTTGATATTCAATATAAGTGGAACATTTATTCTGGAAAGTAAATTATCTTTGATCATCTTATATTAATAAATAATAAATTCTTAAAAAATATCGAAATACAATTATGATATATTTGTGAATATTATATTGAATATTTTTCAATGTATCTCGATTTTCTTTTTTGTCTTAAAGTATTGTACTTTCGTTGTAAAAATAATCTTAAAATTTATTTTCGAATAGATCTCATTCGTGTGCTTCTTTTTTAATTATCTTCTTGTCCCAGAATTTAACGTCAGTTTTGCATTTTTTTTATAAACATTTCGACATAATTTTTTCACGCAAATCTTTATCATATTATTTCTTATATTTTTATTTAAAAAGGAAAAAAGAAGAAAATAATAGTTTTATGCCGAAAAATGAAACTGATAAAATTATTTCACGATGCAGCTAGAGGTGGAATAAAAACAATAAGTTACATATATTACATAAGAATAATGTACATAAAGCGTGTATATGTAAATAAATATATATTATCACACAATATAGTATAAATGGTACTTTAAAAATAAATGTTATTATGTAGGGAGAAAGTGATCAGACCACTAAGCGTAGGAAAATGCTTGAAAACCGTAATTGTTTTTATATAAAATTTTTCATTGTAAATCTTCCAAAATAAACAAATTATTGCTTTTACAAAAATTCCTTGATGTGAGAAAATTAAAAAATTTGAAAAATTGACGTTATTAATAATTCTTACTATATGTTTTAAATAATTCATTTAAGAAATAAAGGATAGAAATTGCATAGAAGTATCTAATTTATATTTATTCCGAACATTATCGTCCGATGAAATATATGAGAAAAACATATCACTTACATTGAAGTCTAAAAACATAAAGGCACTATTATTAATTATTTCTTCTTTGATGAAAAGCCTTTTATTTTGTAATAAATTTATTACGTTAATTTTTAATATATTTTGTGAAGAAAGAAAACATCACGACATATGTAAATGATATTAATACTTTCGAAGTACAAAATTGTGGCTAAATATTTTATAAACTAACGATTATTTTGAAATTAAAATTTAGCTTATGCATATCCCCAAAAATTTAGTATGCAACAAAAATTTAAATTTACGGAAAATGCAATAATTGTGATGTAAAATGATAAATCTGTATGTATTAATAAATATGTTTTTATATTTCTTAATATTCACTATTACGAGCTTTGCACATGTTTTCAAACCCCATAATCTATAAATTACCATAATGATAATTCAAATATTGTTAAATAATTTTTTTAAATCTTTTATATATTTATTTAAAGTAGTTTTTTAAAATTCACATTATTATGCTTTACAATAGAAAAAATTTTACGCGTGTTAAATGATACATGTAAAAAGTCATATATAAAACTTTATAATAACATCTAGATGTCATATTTGTACTTTCATTTTTCAAACTATACTATGTGACAAAATAGCTATATATTTATTTAATAATAAGATCTTATTGCAACATTAGCTATTATGCACAGAAAACCAATACATATTGACAAAAAATGATAACAAGGTATAAGCAGTATAACTTACATAAGTTAAACTACATAAAGAGAAAAATAGTTTGTCAGTAATATCTAGATGTACAAATATATAACTTCATTGCTTAGCAAAATAAAATTAATATTTATATACATACACATTATACATTTGTAAATATGTTACATATGTTATATACTTAAAATTTTGTGTAAATATATATAGCTATATATTCGTCGTATTTGAAAAAAGATAGTAGAATTGAAGAAGATATGATTAAAAATATTATACATATGTTTAATGATTCTTATCCTTTAACTATCTGAAAACCTCTCAGTTTTAATTTTAACATTTCTAAATTCAATATCTGATTCAGATTCCCTAGATTTATTTAATTGTTTGTGTGGTGAACTTTTATGTTGTTTCCTTTTTGGAATATTTTGAACATCAACGTCACTATTGTCGATATCTAGTACATCAGTACCTAACAATTTTTCTGTCTTTACTTTAACATTTGCTATTTTTACCTTTTTGTCCACTTTTTTCTTTTTCAAATGTTTTACGTTACTTTTTATATGTCCTTCATCGTTATCGATATGGTCGTCGTGTTCTGAGAAAATATCCTGAATTATGTTATCACTATCATTTTCAGGTTTTTCAATTTTAACTGCAACGTTTTCAAATCCAGGTTCAATTTTAATTACGACATCTTCAAATTCGGGTTCTAACTTAATTGTACTCGTATCTATAATAGCTCTCTTAGAATGTTTTTTTCGTTTCTTTTCGGTAATGTTATTTTTGTGTCCTACATCATAATTAGAATCACATATAGATGTATTTAAGCCAGAATTCTTTGTTTCTACACAATCCTCATCTTGCGTATTTTCAGAACTACTAGTTATCTTTTCTTTTTTGATCTTTATATTTTGAATTACAGTATCAGAATCTAATATGCTAGCTCTTTTTGAATGCTTCTTTATATTATCCATTTCACTTTCAGAAGTCTCTAATTTAAGAGAATGTTTATGTTTCTTATGTTGTTTCTTTGGAGACTCTTGTATATCATTCACTTCATGAATGTGTGAGTCATTCAATTCTTCCATCTTAATTCTCTTTGAACTTCTTTTACTTGGGTCCTTTGAACTCTTTATGTATTTTTCTGTACTAAAATCAACTACAGAAATATCACTATCATCTAAAAGTTGTCTTTTCATGGAATTTTTTTTTATTTTGTGTTTACTTTCAGGTATATTTTCATCTATAATTTGTTCTACATCACTGTTAACTGCATAATGTTCAACTTTAATTCTACTAGTGTTACTTTTAAATTTTATGGTAGATGATTCATTTAATATTTTGTTAGATAAATATGTTATAGACTTTTTATTATCATCTTCATCAATCTCACTCTGAGAATTCCTAATTTTGTATTTCTTTTTAATGTTACTTTTTGAATCATTGAATTCTTCTAATTCTTCATTTACTGCTAATTCACCATTTAAAGAAAGATTATTCGTATATTGATCATGATCAATTTCTACCTTTGTCAAGTTAATTCTAGATTCATTCATTTCTTTACATTTTCTGTTATATTTTTTGTCCTTTTCCTTATTTTCACAGTATTCAACTGATTCTTTTAGTTTAGATTTCTTCTTTGATTTTTTTTGTTGAACAATTTCTTCTTTTACTGGTGATACATCTTCATCAGTGGTATTTTCAGAATCAGTTGCAAAAAAGATACGCTGCTTGGTATATTTAACATTTTTCTCTGATATTCTGTTAGCTTGGTTCTCAACGTCATTCTGCATTTTATTCACAGAGGATGATCTTTTGTTGTTGATACTTTTCTGGACTAACTTACAGCCACGTAAATAATCACTGAAGAAATAGAAAACTTGTATAATATAGAGAATATAGATAGTATGGAAACATACAAAGAAAATTGTAAATTTAAATAAAATTAAATTTAAATATGCTTACTTTGAATTAAAAACACCACGAATAAATGGCAATTTACTAGTAAAATCAAGAAGTGTTATTGAAAACCTTACTTCCTGGCCAATTTCAAGGTCATCACCTGGCCAATTTTCTTCGTCGTCTGGTTTTGAAATTGATACATTAAATGCTTTATGTACAAGAATTCCTATATGACCCAATCCCTTTTTATTGACTATTCCTATGACAGTTTATTCATTAATAATAAATAAACTACCTAGTAATAAATATTTTACCTTTTAATGTACATCCAACTTCTGGTTTAAATACATAAAAGTCTGCTTCAATGTCAATATGAATGAAACATGTATCATGAAATATTTCACCCAGTGGTGTTAATAATTTAGGATTCTTATAAGCTAATAAAAATCCTTTTAAGCTGTAATAAATATACTATTAAAAACGCACTAAAAGATATTATTTCTAAGGTTAGAATATAAACATAACCAAGAACACATTTATCTTTCAATATTTTATTTTAAATAAATTTTACTAAACAAAAACTTTGGATAAAAAATATATCATTAAAATTAGTGAAAATTATATACATACTCAGGATCATAAGAATTCAAATTCGAACTTAAAATTTCATTTAATGCAACATTTAGATTTGTTAAGTGAAAAGGATGTAAACCAAGATGTTTCTTAAATTTCTCGAAATACACATGAGAATCTTCATCTTCTACAAGGCCTGTGAGTTCCAACACAGACCATGTAATTCCTGTATATGCTTTAAATTTCATATTAATTGATTAAAAAATGGATATGCGATACTCTCCCGCGCAAATCACATGCAGTACTACGAAAACGTGTCGATGTCAAATATATATTTTATCGGTTTGATAGATAATTGGTAACAATCACGTTGACAGATGCGTTTACATATTTCGTTATTATTATAGTGACATAATAAAATCGTTTCTACGTAAAATAGATACAAAATTAAATAAAATTAAATAAAACATGGAAGGAGGAATAGTAAAAATAAATATATGAGAAATTATCTACATTATAATACTAATATGTTAATATATGATGCATTTTAATTAAAAATTAATATCATAAAGTAACATAGATATAGTGCTCACAAAAAATTAAAAGAAATAAAAAGAATAGATTTTCATGAAATAAAGTAGTTAAATAATCCTATATTTAAATGATACGTAATTAATCACCAATAAATACTTTTTAATAAAATCTTATATTTAATTCATTTGGCAAAATTATAAATTATTTCTTTCAAATTAATTACGATTTTATTTTGCAATATAAAATGCAAATATTTGCAATGTCAATTAATTTAATTTCTAATATAAAATCTCATACTATTTTTTCAATAATTTCTAAAATTAATTATAACGAAAGGTATTAATGTAAGTTATAAATTTTATTTTCTGTAAAACAAAATATAATTTCTCAGTTACTCGCACAGTTGGTACCCTTTAACAGTGTACATATATCATAAGTCTGTTTTAACATCTTGATGACAGGAATCATGAAAAATGTTTAAATGTTATCAATTGAAATATACAAACGAGCGATCTTTAGTGTCGATATCGTTCAAATATCAGTTTATTTAATATATTGTTCGGATTATAGAAGTTAAATAGATATGAATATTGATAAAAAAAATGATGGATTGTCGTTTGGCTTTTCTACCGCCAGTGGTAGTTCCATTAATGTATCCGAAAAAGCTTTGTTAAAAGCGAAGAAACTTTTTGCTGACGAACTTGAAGATATTGACAATCATGAAGAAGCATCCAAAACTGAAAATGAAATTAATGTGCTTAATATACAATCACCAAATGTTGGATTTCCAAATATTGGATTTCAAACTGCAAGTGGTCAACACGTGAATGTGTCTAATGACGCATTATTAAAAGCTAAAAAATTATTTCAGGAAGAAATTTCTGAAGATTTTATCAGTATCCCTGAATTACCTAAACCATTTCCGAAACGAAAAAATATAGATTCAAACGATGATGTGCCTTTAAAAAAACAAACAAAATCTAACCAATTTAAAAAGTTACGATTTAGTAATGAATTTCAAGTTCCAAAAACAGTTTATAAGAACTTAGCAAGTATTAAAGAAAAGGAAAATCAAAGCATATCATTAATATCTGTACAAGGTTCAACTTCAAACTATGATACTGATAAATTAGGTAATAAGATTGATGAAATTGATATAAGTAAAAAAAGTAATGAAATAGCAGATAATTCTTTAATTTCACATGAAATTGTAGCTAGTGCAGTTGCACTTCTAGCTGATGAAAAAGATTCAGATTTTACAGAGCAATGGATGTCTCCTAAGGAAATTAAAGAAGGTGAAGAGATTGCAAATGTTCCATCTAGTCCTGTAATAGGAGGACAATTTATACCTAAAAGACGAAAAAGTACAGGAAGTAAAAAAAGAAGTATAAATATTTCAAAACATAAAAAAGATAAATCAGTGTGTATAAATAATGTAAAAGAATTAGACATTAATTGTACAAGTTCAGATAAATGTGTAAATAAGAAAAGTAAATATTTATTAGAAAAACAAAAATCAACAGATGAAGGAAATAAATGTGATTATGTGGTTGCTACTGATTTTGGTGACACACAATTAATGTTAGATTTTATAAATCAATCTGTAACTATATTAGAGAAACGTATAGAAGCCACTTTAGAACAAGTAAGATATGTTTAGATATAACATATATTAATGTGAAAAGAAATTCTTAAAAGTGTCATTTTAGTTTATCTAAAATATACTTACAGGATAAACAAATTAGTTTGAAGCAAATAAATAAGCCTAAACCAACAATCAGTAAATTATATTTTCTTAAAAAAAGTAATGCTAATCGTGTATCTTGGAAAGAAATTAGTAAAGGAGCAAAACCTATACAATGTAGTTATGAAGAGGTAATGGTTTAAAACAAGTTATTATATAATGTTTTTATTAATTATTTAAACTTTGATTGTTATTTCTTATTATCATTAGCTTATTAAAAAAAAATTACCTCCTGAAATTATGGATATAACAGCTGATAATGCAATACTGTATAAGTTTCGATGTGCAGATTTCTATGGGTAAGACATTTTTGTTTGCAATGATTTGTATATATTAGATATATTACTTAAAAAATTATTATATATTATTTAGGCAAGATACTGTGCAAAATAATATTGATGGTATAAAATTAGAGGATGGAGCATGTTTGATTTTGGATGAAAATGGATATGCAGGGATAACAGAAATTAAGAGATCTTTTTTAGCGTGTCCAGGTGTAGATCCTAATTTATTTCCCACTGGATGGGTAGAAAATCATTACAAATGGATTGTATGGAAATTAGCATCAATAGACAGAATAAAATTAGGTTCTGTATCTTTGCCAAGGTAAAGTCTTTATTTTCACAAAGAAAATAATAACAAATAATATAAATAGTATAATAAATAGGAAATTTGTTCTAGATTCTTAACTCCTGTTAGAGTAATGATGGAATTAAAATACCGATATTATAGAGAAATTGATAGAGTTCAAAGATCAGCTTTAAGAAAAATTTTAGAAAAAGATGATATTGCAACAAAAAGAATAATTTTATGTGTCTCCTCCATAACTGAGGTAAATCTTCTTTGTGAAAATTAATCTTTTATTATTAATCATTCTTTTATTAATAATCATTATTTATTTTTTTACAGTATGATGATTCAGTTACTGTAAATAAAAGTCCTAATCAAACGAAAACACCATGTAAAAAATTGTTGGTAACAGACGGATGGTATAGTATTCAAGCTTTAATTGATCAAGCAATGATTAAACATATAATTTCTGGGAAAGTTAAAGTAGGAACAAAATTATTAACATATGGATCTGAATTGTTAAATTGTGATGAAGGTTGCTCACCTTTGGAAGTAAACATATTTTTAAATGTATCTTTAGGTTTTATCAAAAAATATTCAATACATGAAAGATTGTTATTCTTTAGATTCCAGAGAATGTATGTTTAAAATTGCATACAAATTCAACAAGAAGAGCAAGGTGGGATACAAAGTTAGGCTACATGAAACCACCAGGACCAATATGCATTAAATTGAATACAATTTATTCAAATGGTGGGTTAATTGGAAAGATTAAAGTTACTGTTGCTAGAGTGTATCCAATTTTATACCATGAGAAAACTTCAACAGGAGAGTCTAGTAAGAACTGTATGAATTTAATATATCCAAATCTTGTGAAAAATTTTAAACTATTTGATTTCATGATTCTAGTTTTTCGAAATACTAGATGTGAAGAAAAAGCTAACATTATCTATGAAAAAGAATGTCGATCAATTATAGAAGCATTCTATGCTAAAGCAGAGAAGTATTTTCATACTGATAAAAGAAAAAGTAATGTAAATACAGATAGTATTGATTTAGCAGCAATTGAATGGAATGAAGATTGTGAAAAATTATCTAAAGAGGTATTTATTGATACAATGAAAATTATTCCTTATATCTTAATACTGTGTAAATTCATATTTTTGTTTGTCACAGGAATTTCTTTCAGATCAAGAGCTTGAGCAATTAAAAAATAATTGCCGTATTAAGGAAGAAACATTTAGACGAAAATTAGAGCTTCAATTACAGGAAAATATACCCCCGCCACGACAGGTTACACCTCTTTTAAAAATTCGCATAGTTCAAGATGAGACAAATGCTATTCTTTCAATTTGGTCTCCTAGTGAAGATGTTAGAGATATTTTAAAAGAAGGAAATTATATATCAGTATGTAACGTTCTGCCCTCGACAAAAAGGTAGGATTTTCTTTTTTATATTTCTCTATTATATTTAATTATTAATCAAAGTATTTGTCTTAATAGAGGTAATGAATTGCATCTAACTGCCAGTCGAACTGCATTATTTAGTCAAATAAACGTATATAATATGAATTTTCCTCAGAGAATGTATACAGCATTATATGATATAAGTAAGTCAACTTTTACTCCAGTTTATGGAGAATTTGATACAGTAGGAATTGTTGTTTGTATTGGAAATGAACCGTATGTAAGTTATTAATATAAATATATTATATTTATTAGTAAGATTAAAACCTATAGTGATTGTTATTTATCTTAATTTGAAAGGGTATGAAAAATTTTCAAGCTGTATACTTGGCATATCCACATACGGATTCACAATCTTCATATTTATCAATATTATTTTGGCACGGGATATCCTCTCACGGATATGCGGAAATTTTGACTGCAGGATCTTTTATTGCTTGTAGCAATTTAGAATGGCGTCGAGCTACATCGTGGAATATACCAATGGCATATTGCACAGAACGAAGTACTTTCACGCGTAATCCACGGCACAATCATCTTCAGCAACCTTTTATTGAATTAACACGTTTAATAACGGTAAATGTTTTAAGAATGTTAAAATGTACCAATATGACAAATTTATAACTTTAAATTACTAAATAATATTTTGTGCTTATAATATAATATTGTAATGATTATATTTTTTGAAGGATGCTAATACATATATAGAAACATGTGCAGTGGAAATTTCAGAACAAATACAAAAAAAGTCAGTGACAAGAATATCAGATCAATACACGGATAAAAATAATTTTAATAAAATTACAATGAATGAAAATATTAATTCTGACAAACAATTTAATGATTATGTACCTCAAGAAAATGCAGGAAGAAATTTAATTACTAATCAACCAGTGAAATCTGCAGCTATACGAAAACGACTTGAAAAATTACAATGTTATGGCGAACCATCTAGTCTATCTCCAATCATAATTAATAATAGTTCCAAACGAGTATCATCAGAGTTTCAATCCCCCTTGCAATCAATAAAAGAAAAACATTTATCATTGAATTCAAAATTTATGCAAACTCCCAGATGATAGTGTATTATATATTTTAAATTCTATTTTACTTAATATATAAACATGTATTAATTGTTTATAGTATTTTTGAATAATAAACTGTTAAATCTCTAAATATGCAAATTAAATACTTAAATATTTCTGAAATACATGGTAATGGTACTTTTTGAATAATTTTTCGTGAAATTTTTCGTGTTTGATATTTTTCATAATAAAATAAAAATAATGTGTATCACAGAAGGCAAATTTTATATTAAAAAATTTAAACAAATCTATATTAATAATTGTATGTATTTGGAAGATTGAAAGTTATACGTAATATTTAGAAACAAAATTCTTGAATAACTTTCTTCAATTATATTAATATAAACAATTTAAAATTTTGTAAATTATTTATACCATTTTTGAATTGATGTACCTTTTATAAGTAATTTAAAATAAATATTAATATTTTTATATACATAACTATTAAACATTTGTGCTTAAATAATTACCAAAATATATATAATAAATTATTGTGATTTATTTTAGTTTACAAATTTAAATACCCTTTTTGATGTAAATAAAACTTAAAACTTATTTTACTTTTCCCGCGTTTGCTAAGCAGTTTCACCAACTATTTTTTAATGTATTTAAATGTTTTCATAAGAATGTAGACTAAAGAATTACTATAAATTAATTTTATTTTTGGTTTTATATATTATCTCAACCTTTATAGAAAACAATTATTTTGTTCTAAATATAATGACAACACATTTTAAGATAATCTTTTATATTAAGCGAATATTTAGTATATTTGTTATTGGCCAATAGTGAATAGGCGATATAGAACTAGCATATATGCAATTGAATAAGATATAAATTGTACAACGAATCATAAATTTCTGTCGATCAAGTGTTATCTGATAGTAAAGTCGTGTTTTTTAAATTACTTAAGAAAATTAGTAAATCATTTATAATATAATGGCGGTAGAATGATTCAAATTAAAGGTTCAAACCAAAGATATTCTTTTTGAAAATAATCAATAAAATTACTCTGATCTGCGTAGGTTTCGTGTAATAAATACAACGAAAGGATTGTTAAATAAATGTTTAAATATAACTTCAGTTGATTAAAGATACGTTTGAAGAAGCATGAAATGCATAAAAGGAAACTTAAAATTAACACGTATGTTTTAAAGAAAAGTTTTATTTATTTTCTTTGAATGTTAATCATTATACAACAATATTACTTTTATTTTTTAATTCGTATTTTAAACATATAATTTATTATAAAATAGTCTCAAACATTAATTTTATTTACAAATAAAATTTACATTTGAATATAGATTAACACAAAATATAAAAACTCCTGAAAACATACCAAGAGTGAAAGATTATCAAAACAATCAAAATGAATCAAGTGATTATTTTCAATTACCAAGTTTACAAAAGAAGAAAACTTGGAAAGATGTTGATGACAATTTATCAACTTGGGATCGAAATAGTCCTACGGCAGATGTATTCTGTTCATCAGAGATTGAAAATATTACAACAAGAAAAGTTATGCAACAGTGGGAAGCTATTGAAAATACACTGTATGAAGATGGTGAACAAGTAACACAAACAGCTATTTTGGAAGAATGTGTACAATGGAGAATGCAAATACCTCATTTAAGAATAATTGGAAAAAATCCATTTCTCACATCTAGAACTAATTATCAAGATTTGAATATAAATCATAATCAGATAAGAAGTAGTTCCAGTTCTCATAACGAAGATGAATTTCCAGAATATAGTGTTTCAGTAAAGGTAGAGAACATTTTATAAATATTATTTATAAGTTAAAAGGAATAATTTTTAATAACAACACTAGGGCTTAGAATTAGATACATAATGCAATTTATTCTTTACAGGAAAGAAAAAATTCATCCAAACATAAATTAGAAAAAACTCCACAGGATGAAATATTTGATATGCTTTATGAATATGTAATATCTGAGCTGTTTCCAAATAAAGAAAATGAAATTGATTCATTACGTGATGATTTTAATGATGTTTTACAAATACGTATGGCACCTATTCACAGTAATAAAAGTTCTGCAAAAAGTACAAAGGTAAATTGGTTTGAAGAAACAATTCCTCTTGAAAGTAGACTTTCAAATAATAGTGGTAAAGCAGTAGAAGATCATATTTTACCAATGAGAAGAGAAATTATTCAAACATACTCTCAAGAAGTTCAGAAGTATGTATAGATTATATTGTATAATGGAAAAATTTTATAATTTAAAAGTAAAGGGCATTTGTAATTTATTCATTTTTAGAAAACATGATAATTCTATGAGTAATGAAAAAATAAAAAATGAGAAGCATGAGTCTAACATAGAAGATAAGTTTTTTAGGCCACACACTAGTAGAAATAAACTTGGAACTGTTTTTAATGAAAAGATTGTAGTTAGTCCTGTACCTTATGTTTTGTCAACCAGGGAAAGTTTTTCTACTGTAAAAACTACTCCAATTAAGTTTATGGCACAGTCTTTAGAAGTGCCTATCTTTCAAGGCATGTATACTACACTTTAGTATTATACATATAGAATATGCATTTAAAAATATTTCTAGCATTATATATAAATTATATAATTACTTTGTCTTAGGCTCAAGTAAACACAGTAATTATTTTAAAAATTCGGGAAGAAGTTCAGCTTCAGTAAAAATTTCAAATTATCAATCCGCTTGGCATGCTCCTGTTTCTCCTGCTGTGTGGCCAAAAAATATAAAACTTGCTCCATTAGACACATCACGATTTCCGAGCAGCAAAAATAGGTATGTGGAAAATGAGGCTTCCTATATCATATAAAGAATAACTATCTTTGGTATTTTATAATTTTAGATCTCTAACTTCATCATCAGTAGTATTACCTCGTAACAGAAAACCTTTAAGTCCTATTTCTCGGCCCATTTTGCTTACTTCTCAACAAACTATTTATAACAATCATGAAGGTTTAGAAATTCAAGGAAGACATATAACTCCTGTACAATCACCTAAGTTAAATGAAAATACTAGAAGTAGTAAAAATAGAAAGAAGAAGAGTCAACTGAAAACAAAGCTACAATGAATTTTAATTAATTTTATTAGATAGAAAAATTAATTTCATAAATTTTATAAAATTATTTTTATCTTTGTAAATTTAAATTGTGTTTCACTGTTTTACATAAATAACAAGCAAGTGAACTATAGGACCAGTATGTAAGAAAAGAGGAACTTATTTTTTTAAATACATTAATATTCATTTGCATATTTAAAGTGAAAATTCATGATTGTGTTTGTGATATAAAAGTGATGCATGATAAAAAGTCTATTATTATTTTTTATTGAACAATTTATTAAAAGTGATGATTTAGAAGTTCAGATAACATTTATAATCCAAGTGATGTTAAAAGTAACGTTTTATATGATATATAAATACGTCGTTATTGTTAAATAATAATAAGGAATCTCATTGTATTATAGTATTAAAATATGATCTAATTTTCAGAAGTGTATTTGCACTGAAAACAAAAAGGACATTTGAATACTGTGTTAAAAATAATTCGAACTAATGTTCTAATTATGAAAATGTATATTTTAAATACTCCTATTGTTTTAGAAGCGAATGTATTGTTGTAACTATCTCTACCTCACATAATTCTATGTGTTATTTGATTAATGCACATGATTACGAGCGCAGGTAAATATATTTTTGTAATGCACATATCTGTATTAAACATGCTTATTGTAAATATATAACAATTGATATGTTTCAATCTATTTTTATTCCCTTACATTACGTTATCGCTTTGTATAAAAATATATTTGGATTTACCAACTATTTTATAATTTATATTTAATTTCATGATTTAAGTATGACTTTATTTTAAAAAATAACGATAAATTATTTTTAAAGATATTAATCAAATCTGTTACCAATGTTATTTTATTTGATTACACTGTACAATAAATTTTAATTTCTTGTCTAATCTGTTATATCCATTACATGAATTGTATAGAGTTTACTCTCATGAAAAAGAATCCATAATCGTAATTGCTTTATAATCCCCAGTATTCGAAAAATATGCGTTATTTTAAAAAGGAATGACTTTTGGCAGGAATGAACAATTACATAAAAAGCAAGAACGTTAGGAGTCTTATTGTTATCTTAAAATTTAGATAGTATTTCGAGTTTATGAATGTCCATAATTACAATTATATGTACTTCTAAATAACTAAAATTAGTTACAAAATTTTTAAAACAAGCCTCCAAGCGTTCCTTCTGCACATATTCTTGCATTTTTACAGAAAGTTCTTTATCTGATACGAACTTGTCTTTCAGTATTGTTTTCTGCAGACTTTTCCTGAAGAAGATATCATATAATAAAATTATCGAAACAGTTTTCAATTCGATTAAAAAGCTCGGTGAGATATTGGTGATTATTGCTTTGAGTGTTTGAACTATTGCCGAAGATACTAATGGTTTACCTTGCCATTAATATAATGGAATAATTAATAATTCAAGTTCATGAATTAATTATAGAAGTTTGGAATTTTTCGTAACAAAAATACATTTATATCTACTTCATTGATATTAACAAATAAAAGAAACATCGTTTCATAGTTTACATCGATATTTTAGCACATGGTTATTTCAAAGACGAAACATCTTCCCGCGGAAATAAGGTATAGCTTTGCCCAATCACAGAACTCTTCCAGTCGACGCGAATCCAACATACCGGTAGCACATGATGCAATATTTATACGCGTTAAGTAAAACTTTCAGTCCCTGTTTTATTCCCTTACATTACGTTATCGCTTTGTATAAAAATATATTTGGATTTACCAACTATTTTATAATTTATATTTAATTTCATGATTTAAGTATGACTTTATTTTAAAAAATAACGATAAATTATTTTTAAAGATATTAATCAAATCTGTTACCAATGTTATTTTATTTGATTACACTGTACAATAAATTTTAATTTCTTGTCTAATCTGTTATATCCATTACATGAATTGTATAGAGTTTACTCTCATGAAAAAGAATCCATAATCGTAATTGCTTTATAATCCCCAGTATTCGAAAAATATGCGTTATTTTAAAAAGGAATGACTTTTGGCAGGAATGAACAATTACATAAAAAGCAAGAACGTTAGGAGTCTTATTGTTATCTTAAAATTTAGATAGTATTTCGAGTTTATGAATGTCCATAATTACAATTATATGTACTTCTAAATAACTAAAATTAGTTACAAAATTTTTAAAACAAGCCTCCAAGCGTTCCTTCTGCACATATTCTTGCATTTTTACAGAAAGTTCTTTATCTGATACGAACTTGTCTTTCAGTATTGTTTTCTGCAGACTTTTCCTGAAGAAGATATCATATAATAAAATTATCGAAACAGTTTTCAATTCGATTAAAAAGCTCGGTGAGATATTGGTGATTATTGCTTTGAGTGTTTGAACTATTGCCGAAGATACTAATGGTTTACCTTGCCATTAATATAATGGAATAATTAATAATTCAAGTTCATGAATTAATTATAGAAGTTTGGAATTTTTCGTAACAAAAATACATTTATATCTACTTCATTGATATTAACAAATAAAAGAAACATCGTTTCATAGTTTACATCGATATTTTAGCACATGGTTATTTCAAAGACGAAACATCTTCCCGCGGAAATAAGGTATAGCTTTGCCCAATCACAGAACTCTTCCAGTCGACGCGAATCCAACATACCGGTAGCACATGATGCAATATTTATACGCGTTAAGTAAAACTTTCAGTCCCTGAACAAAACGATTTGTGAAGTACTATTATCCTTCATCAGTCTTTTAATTACTGCAACTGACGAAAGAAATATTCAAGAACAGTAATACGCAGTATTAGTTATATTTCGGAACATTGAACAATTTCTGCAACATCGTCGTGATATATACGAAAGGACCATAACACAAGATTGAGAGCTCGTGAGCATTTTACTAAGAACAGAATAAATAAATGTGAACACTTGTTTGGTGGCAAAATACCACATGGTGGAAGAAAGTGAAGGTGCACATGTGAAATAAAGCAACGGAAGTACAAGTGCTTGTAAAATCGTGCTACACAGTTCAATTTTGTCGTCTATATTTTCGTAATTAGTCTTCCAGATTAGGTTTCTTCACTATAACAGCGTTGATTCGGTTTTTCTCTATTTCGTGTGCAGATTTTTCTATGATTTACACCATTCTTGTACGAAATTTAGTGCCGAATGTGTCAGTAGCTGTGAAATCGTGCTGCGCAATTGACTTTTTTCTTTTCTATCATCGAAATTAGACTTTTTGATTAGGTTTGTTCTATATATCAGCGTAGAGGGAATTTTTCCTTAGCAGGATTGGATATTTTTTATCGGTTTCGAGCGTGCGTTTTCGAATAATAGTGCCGAATGTGTCAGTGGCTGTGAAATTGTGCTGCGTAATAGACTTTTTTGGCTTCTATTTCGAAAATTAGGCTTTTTGATTAGGTTTGGTCTATATATCAGCGTAGAGGGAATTCTTCCTTAACGGTATTGGATATTTTTTTTCGTTTTCGAGCTTGCGTTTTCGAATACTAGTGCCGAATGTGTCAGTGGCTGTGAAATTGTGCTGCGTAATAGACATTTTTGGCTTTTATTTGGAAAATTAGGCATTTTGATTAGGTTTGGTCTATATATCAGCGTAGAGGGAATTCTTCCTTAATGGGATTGGATATTTTTTTCGGTTTCTAGCTTGTGTTTTCGAATAGTAGTGCCGAAAGTGTCCGTGGCTGTGAAATCGTGCCGCGCAATTGACTTTTTTCTTTTCTATCATCGAAATTATACTTTTTGATTAGGTTTGTTCTATATATCAACGTAGAAAAAATTCTTCCTTAACGGGATTGAATATTTTTTTTCGTTTTCGAGCGTGCGTTTTCGAGAAATAGTGCCGAATGTGTCAGTGGCTGTGAAATTGTGCTGCGTAATAGACCTTTTTGGCTTCTATTTGGAAAATTAAGCTTTTTGATTAGGTTTGTTCTATATATCATTGTATAGGGAATTCTTTCTTAATGGGATTGGATATTTTTTTTCGGTTTCGGGCTTCGTTTTCATAAATAATGGGGAAAGTGTCTGTGGCTGTCAGATCATGCTGAGCCATTTACTTTTTTTGCTTATATTTACGAATTTCTGCTTTTGGATTAGGTATTTTTTGTATAAGAGTGTAGAGTAAGTTCAAGACAATACTCTGTTGAAATATATGGGCACGTGCAACGGTAGAAAAATATTGGACTCATGAAATACCGGCAGCGTAGGGTCATTAGATGCTATGAATTATATTTTGTAGCTAGAAGAAATTGAAGCAGCAATACAATTATGTAATGAATGATATGCTTATTGGATTCTAGGTTGTCTAACCATATGATACACAACATAGTAATCTTTGATGGTGAAAGAAAGATTCAGAAAATGATGTTTTAGGCAGACAAAGAGGAATGAAATTAATTTATATAATGGCCTGTTATAACATCAAGATATAGAGAATACGGCGGGTTTGAAAGGTATGTTGTATTCCTGATCAGAATAAATATCATTAATATCCGTGATCAAAGACAGTTATCATCGCTAATGTGTTAAGTTTCAGAATGATGGTGCTGAGGTATGTAAAGAAAAGAGAAAGGTTCGAATGAAAGCAGTGAGAAGTGGAAACACATATTATGTCGAATCAAGGAACAGGAAAGGAGCAGCCTATGTACCAACAGAGACGGATGTGTGGCATCGACATGCAAATATGAGGATCACTAAATGGATAGAGAATGAACACTTGGTAATAGTTATAAAGGTTAAAGATAAATTGAATATAGAGTCCAAATGTAAGGCACAAATTAAGGCACAAATGTGTAAAAATATCTATACGAACTTGGAAACTATAAAAGCAATAGGAATAATGGGGCTGTGGCACATGGAATTGATTGGACCAATAAAGCCTTTCTATATTAACATATTAAATATTTTCTAATTTAAATTACAACTTTAATACATTTGATTTTGAAAATATTTCAGATTAATGAAACTAATACATTTGTTATAACTAGGTTGTAATGAAAACAACTGTTGGTGATATTGAGTTAGAATTATGGACAAAAGAAACTCCAAAGGCATGTGGAAATTTCATGCAATTATGTATGGAAGGTTATTAGGATAACACAATATTTCATAGAATTATGAAAGGATTCATAACACAAGATGGTGATCCCTCAGGTACAGGAGAAGGTGGTAAAATATATGGAGAACCATTTAAAGTGAGACTATATTTAAGAGTAAAATGAATTCCTTTTTTATTCAAAAATAATTATCGGATATATATGTTTTAGGACAAATTTTATTCAAGATTACGTTTTTTTCAACGAGATTTAATTGCGATGGCCAAGCTGGAAAAGATGACAATGGTTTCCAATTCTTCTTTACTCTTAGTTATATACCAGATTTGCAGAATTAACATACAATCTTTGGTAAAGTTACTGGAGAAACTATATATAACTTGCTTAAACTTGAAGAATCACTTGTGGATGAGGTACATTTAATGTTTACAAGAAAATATATCAAGAATTGATATAAATATAATATTTCCCCTTTTTTGTAGAATGATGGACTATTTTATCCTGCAAGATTGATAAAAACTAATATTGATTAATCCATTTTCTGATATTACGCCAAGAATAATAGTACAGGAAAGTGAAGATGTAAAGGACAGTTCAGAAACTAAAACAGCAGCAGTAAAGTAAAAATCATATATGTTTGCAGAATTTAGCCCTGATAGTATTATTCTTTGCAATGAAAAATTTTGTTACAGAGATTACAATCTTTTATCATTTGGTGATGAAGCAGAGGAAGATGAAGAAGAATCTGTGATACTAAATACAAAGTTTCGCAATAAGGGCAAATCAGCTCGTGATCATTTAATTGATCCAAAATCAAGCTCACAACCAGCTGTCGAACCATCTGGACTTGCAAATAAAAAAAGGAAAGGAAGGAAGTGGCAATTGGGAAAGTGATGACGAAGTAAAAACTGAAGAAGAATTAGAATTACACAGGAAATGAAGGAGTTAGTTTTTTGTTTACATTATAACTATGTTATAGAAAGTGGGACTTTGTATTGACTGTATTATATTTATATTTTCAGAGCAATGAAGGAAAGGATAAGAAATAAATTGAGAGATACAAAAAAGGAACAGCGGAAGTTTAGCACGACAGAAAGCGGAGGAGATGCACGATGAGAGAGATAGCTGCAAGATAAACCAATATCTAGAATTATTAGGATAACTCTTGTATTTGGACAGAATTATTTACAGTAGTGTGTATATGTCTATAAATATTGTTACATATATATATGGTCATTATAATGATAATTACTTCGTGATATGTATTTCGAAACATCTTTTCCCGACATCTACTCATATTCTAATGTCTATATGTCATTATTTATTATGTCGTTAACAATTAATGTTTATATGTAAAACTTTCAAGGTAATAAAAAGTACTTTAGCATATAACCATCACAGTTTCATTTTCTTTTTACCAAGAACAAAACCACGCATCTTCATCTGTGACTTCATGTTCATCTATAATTGATTTATCATCTTTTAAAATTGCATCGTAAAGGCACAGCCTTTGCGAATTTTCTAATATAATTCTCGATATGAATTCGTTGTAATTTTTGAACTTTTATAATTTCATTGCAAAGCTGGAACTTCAGGCTACATTCTTATATAATTTTCGTAAAGAATTTAACTCTAAATTGTTAGTTATTAATTTTTGAATAATGGCGTCTATGATTTCGTAACGGCGACCATCACGATCTTCCGTGAAAATATTTAATACTCAACGAAACTAGAAGCAAAATGTGATCGAAAGGTATATGAGAAGATTCGCAAGAACATTTTCTTTATAATGAGTGCATAAAGATTCATAAATTAATTGCGTAAAGGATAGTAATTAATGAAAAATCAATGGCGTCTTCCACAATCTTCGACAACAATTCAAACACTGCGCAGAACAATTATTAATAATTAATTAATTAGGCACAAATTTATACCGAAAAATATATGTGAAAGTTCTTGAAAGATCTGGCTTTAAGATGCGATTATAAAAGTTCATAAATTAGTCCCAGATATTGCGTAATTAGTGAATTTTCAACTGCCGATATGATTTATTAAAATATATTCGGCGCACATAACCAGAGTTAGTAAACTAACAGCAGCGCCATCTATACCGTAGATGGCGCTGATTGAAGGCGCGTGAATATGAATCGTTTATTATCCCAATAAATTAATTCAACATTGGAAAATTAACAAATCCAGAGTTTCAGTAATTAATTCATGTATTTTTATAGTTCCATCACATCCTCCGCGCAATAATTATTACAAATTAATTAATTAAAAAGGAATTAATTTATACAGAATTACTAAAGACGTTAAATGCATAAAAGAAATAAGTATGTATAATTTTCTTCCTATCTCAATAAAATCAATAGTAACTTTCGATAGAACAACTATAAATTTGCAATATTTTATGCATGAGACCACTTTGGTAATTCCAATATTAAAATGAATTAAACTCTTGGTACAAAGATTATGCTGTATCATTTATTCACCTATACTGTACAAAACAAAACTTAATCTGTAATATTGATTGTGTAATTCTTCCAGAGATTTCTTTCCTACAAACGAATCTGCAAACAAAATTGCTTTATTACTCTCAAATGTCGAAGAATATTAGTTTCTCAAAAAATGTGTAATTCATATTTGAGATTTTTCTCCTACTCACTTTCTACATGCAGTTGTATTTATTGCTGCTGCAGAACTTTTATTCTGTAGATAAGTTGCAAAATACATAGCTTCCATTCACCATTTCTTTTTCATTTCAGTCGTACAGGAGTGCTCGTGTTTTACTCAGAAATATTCGATTAAGCCTTTCCATTCAGTTGAGGTGTGTACAGTGTCGTAAAATCTAGTATAGTTACTATCTATCTCAACCAATTCTTGAATTCTCGACTGGTAATCCCTCCTGGTACCATTATCGCATTTAAATCTGTATGTTATTTCACTTTGCTTCTGCTGCTGCAATACAATGAAACAATCTCTGTAATGCTTCGGTATGTGATTCCATGACATAAATCCCTGCATAATTAATAAAATCTAACCCTATCATCACATACCTATTTCTATTCCATGTCTCTGGCCCTATAAGCTCAGATAAATCAGAATGTTTTGCCCCCAACTGGATTTTCAACCTTGTTCTTGTTTCTCTAAATGGAATTCTCGATTTGCTTTGCTTCACAAAAATATCCTGCATTCTCCACTTCCTCTCTTAAGTACTCTTTTCGTTAATTTCATTTCCAATACTTTCTTGGACAACCCTTTCATATGCCCTATACATAGATTCCACAATTTTCTATGCCTCTCTACCAGCTTCTTGTTCCTCTCTACGACTATAAAGTCCATTATTACACATATGACATACAAATTTCTTCTTCGTTTTTAAAAACTATTACTTGGTATTGCTTCAACATTACTGAACTACCATCTCCATTTATCAGATTTACTGATAATAAATTCTGTACTAAGTGTGGAACACAAACAACATTCAAGCATCTGGCTGTATTCTAACTTTCGCTGTAGCTTCCATGGAAATATTTCTTTACACTGATCCAAATTCTGCTCTTATTTCTTCCTATTTTTTAAAATATTCTAGCTTATTAACCATGTGGCTCGTTGTACTAGAGTTCAAGATCCATTATTCTGTTCTATTACTCTCTGTCAAGAAGCACATATTCCTTTTTTATCTTGATCTCCTTTTCCTTCCTGTATGTTTTCAAAATAACAGTCCAAAGGATTTTTTTCAAATAATTGAACTTCTTACATGTCAAGTATGAAGAGCATATCTCTTAAGTCTGGACCTTTCATCTTAATCCTAGAAATATTACTGATTTTTATTCTAATCTGCCACAATTGTAACATTTAATTTCTACGTTACCTTTGTTGTTTTTCCAACATGCATATGTAAGATGTCTAATGGAATTATACTTGAAACATCTCTTCTCCTGAGGTTTGAATGCTACAGATCTACTTTTTCCCTTGCTTCCTTTACAACCAGTTTAGTTTTGAGATTATCCATTCCCTTTTCTTCTTTCTGCGTTAACTCCCAGACATTTGCAAACACAATCTAGATACATACATAAGATTTTAGTTATAAGCATTGTTTTATCTATCTTACTTCCTAATGTATGTAATTTGAAAATTTACCTGTCTGACACGTAACTTGGGTTACAATATCACGTTTAAATTTATATTTATACATGAAAAATTCCGCTGTAACAAAATATCCTTGCTGTTCTTATCCTTCTCATAGACATTGCTGAATGTTAATCACACTTCATGACTTGAAATGAGGTTGATAAAGGAATTCCTCCCCTCTGGGTGAAACTCTCAGATTTTGTACTTACACATTGTTTATTAACCAATCCAGTTTGTACTTTTCTATATTTCTTGGTTCATTCATTGCACGATCATACAAACCTTGACAATACGGCATGAAGACAACTGTAAATTTTCGAATATGATATCTATCTTGATCTTTTCATCTAATGACACTCCCAATTTCCTTCTCGAATATTGTTTTCCGCACTCAAATACGTGGCCTACATTCTGTTGGCAGTACATAACCTGTTTGCTTTATTCTTCTGCTCAGACATACACAACCCACATAGATTCCTTTTTACATTACTCACCCTAAGTATCCTTTGTTTCCATTACTCCCGCAATATTTCGTCATTTTCTCCAGGTACAGATTCATTCGCCATTTGCAGTCGAAAATATCCATCATACAATTACCGTTCAATAATAGGATGTGTCAGCAGTATATAACCAAAGCTTGTAACCGATTCAAATTCAAGCGCCTTCGATCAACGCCATCTATGATTTGGGCTCAAAAATCACGAAAGTGATAGGAATATAGAATAGGCAAGGAGGTCGTCATAGTGCTGGTCACGTGGTATACAAGGACGGAGAGGGGATAGAAAAGGATAGAATGTCTCCGGCAGTGAAGAATTATTAATTGCTCAATTTCCGTAAACAATTTGTGAACTTTTATAAGTTCATTGCGAATCTGGAACTTCAGGCTGCATTCCTATATTATTTTCATAAGGAATTTAACTCTAAATTGTTAGTTATTAATTTTTGCTTGATGGCGTCTATGATTTCGTAACAACGACCATCACGATCTTCCGTGAAAATATTTAATACGAAACGAAACTAGAATCAAAATGTGATCAAAAGTCATATCAGAAGATTCGCAAGAACATTGTCTTTATAATGAATGTATAAAGGTTCATAAATTAATTGCGTAAAGGATAGTAATTAATGAAAAATCAACGGCGTCTTCGACAATCTTCGACAACAATTCAAACACTGCGCAGAACAATTATTAATAATTAATTAATTAGACACAAATTTATATCGAAAAATATATGTGAAAGTTCTTGAAAGATCTGGCTTTAAGAGGCAATTATAAAAGTTCATAAATTAATCCCAGATATTGCGTAATTAGTGAATTTTCAACTTCCGATATGATTTATTAAAATATATTCGGCGCACATAACCAGAGTTAGTAAACTAACATCAGCGCCATCTATATCGTAGATGGCGCTGATTGAAGGCGCGTGAATTTGAATCGTTTATTATCCCAATAAATTAATTCGACAGTGCAAAATTAACAAATAATGAGTTTCAGTAATGAATTTATGAATTTCTACAGTTACGTCCCAAAACTGGAACTATAGGCAACATTCTTTTGTGATTTTCAGAATAATTGGATGCTAATTAATTTGTTATCCATAATTAGTTGAAGGCGTACATGATTTCGAACCAACGACAATGATCATTTGAGAAATTATTAAATAAAGGACAAAACTAGAAGTATAATGTGAACAAAAATGTATGAGAAGATGCACAAGCATATTCTTTTTATAATGTGTACATGGAATTTATAAATTGATTGTATAAAAGATAATAATTATTGTCAAACGATCACTGGTATCAGTTCACACCCTCCATGCAATAATTATTACAAAATAGTTAATTAAAAAAGGAATTAATTTGTCCAGAATTACTAAAGGGTCAAATAGAAAAAAAATAAATAAATATGTATAACTATTTTCCTACCTCAATGAAATCAATACCAGCTTCTGACAAAACAACTATAATTTTGCAATATTTTATGTATGAGGTCACTTTGGTAATTCTAATATTAAAATGAATCAAACTCTTGGTACAATGATTAATGCTGTATCATTTATTTAACTATACTGTACAAAACAAAACTTAATGTGTAATATTCATTGTGCAATACTTGCAGAGATTACTTTCCTTGAAACGAATCTGCAAACAAAATTGCTTTATTACTCCCAGATGTCAAAGAATATTAGTTTCTCATATGTCATGTGTAATTCATATGTCAGATCATTCTCCTACTCACTTTCTACATGCAGTTGTATTCATTGCTGCTGCAGAACTTTTATTCTGTAGATAAGTTGCAAAATACACAGCTTCCGTTCACAATTTCTTTTCTATTTCAGTTGTACAAGAGTGCTCGTGTTTTACTCAGTAATATTCGATTAAGTCTTTCCATTCAGTTGAGGTGTGTACAGTGTCCTAAAATCTAGTATAGTTACTATCTATCTCAACCATTTCTTGAATTCTTGACTGGTAAACACTCCTGGTTCCGTTATCGCATTTAAATCTGTATGTTATTCCACTTTGCTTCTGCTGCTGCAACACAATTAAACAATCTTTGTAATGCTTCAGTATTTGATTCCATAACATAAATCCTTACATAATTAATAAAATCTAACACTATTATCACATACCTATTTCTATTCAATGTCTCTGGCTCTATAAGCTCAGATAAATCAAAATGTTTTGTCTCCAACTGGCATTTCAACCTTGTCCTTGTCTCTCCAAATGGAATTTTCAATTGCTTTGCTTCACAAAAATATCCTGCATTCTCCAAATCCTGTCTTAAGTACTTTTTTCGTTAATTTCATTTCCAACACTTTCTTGGACAACTCTTTCATATGCCCTATACATAGATTCCCCAATTTTCTGTGCTCCTCTACCAGCTTCTTGTTCCTCTCTACAACTATAAAGTCCATTATTACATATATAACATACAAATATTTCTTCTTCGTTTTTAAAAACTATTACTTGGTATTGCTTCAACATTACTGAACTACCATCTCCATTTATCAGATTTACTGATAATAAATTCTGTACTAAGTGTGGAACACAAACAACATTCAAGCATCTGGCTGTATTCTAACTTTCGCTGTAGCTTCCATGGAAATATTTCTTTACACTGATCCAAATTCTGCTCTTATTTCTTCCTATTTTTTAAAATATTCTAGCTTACTAACCATGTGCCTCGTTGTACTAGAGTTCAAGATCCATTATTCTGTTCCATCGTCCTCTGTCAAGAAGTACGTGTTCCTTTTTTTATCTTCATCTTCTTTTCTTTCCTTTATATTTTCACAATAACAGTCCAAATGATTTTTGCCAAATAATTGAACTTCTTACATGTATCACACAGAGAGTACACTTCTTGAGTTTCGTCCTCTCTTCCTAATCCTAGAAATTTATCTGATTTTTATTCTAATCTTTCGAAACTGAAATATTTAATTTCTTTGTTACCTTATTTGTTTGTCCAATATGTACTTGCAAAATGTCTAGTGGAGTTGCACTTGAAGCACCACTTCTCCTGAGGTTTGAAGGCTAGGGATCTGCTTTTTCCCTTGCTTTCTTGGTAATCAGTTCAGTTTTGAGATTACCTATTTCCTTTTCTTCTTTCTATGTTAACTGCCAGGCATTTGCAAACACACAATCTAGAAACATACATAAGATTTTAGTTATAAGCATTGTTTTTTCTATCTTACTTCTTAATGTATGTAATTTGAAAATTTACCTGTCTGACACGTAATATGGGTTACAATGTCCTGTTTAAATTTATATTTATACATGAAAAATTCCTCTTTCACAGAATATCCTTGCTGTTCTTATCCTTCTCATAGATATTGCTGAATGTTACCCATACTTCATAACTTGACATAAGGTTGATAAAGGAATTCCACCCCTCTGGTTGAAACTCTTAGATTTTGTACTTACACATTGCGTTTACCAATCCTGTTCGTACTTTTCTATATTTCTTGGTCCTTCATTGTTCGTTCATACAAACCTTGAGATATTTCAACAGAATATTGTCTTTACACAACCAGGCTACGCTATAAGTAACAAAAGATAGAAAAAGAATGGCTTATATCTTTCTTATTTACTTATAACTACTTATTTATTTACAACTGAAGGTTATGTTAAAATAAAAGACTTACATTCTTCCACGTGATGCAGAAACATCTCCATGGACATAACGATGCTTCCCACGTTTTTCTGTAACCTTTTTTTAATTTCCGGATAGCAATAGGCCAACAAATTAGGGAACGTTCTGTTCTATTGAGCGATTGCAAAAAAACCTAATCGAAAGACCAAGTTTAGGACTCTAAGATGCGAAAGATAACGACGCAGTACGAACCGTCATGCATTTCCACTTTCGGCACTGTATTTGGAAAAAAGACAAGGAAAATCGAATAAAAACCGCTGATTCTATTAGAGAAGAGCCCGTTCTATCGAGTGATAATGAAAAATCAAAACCAAAAATAGAAGTTTCAAAGAACTAAGCCACAAGAGATAACGTCGCACCACGACCTGTCACACGCGTCCACTTTCGTCAATGTATTTACAAAAGAAACGGCGAAAATCGAAAAGAAAC
>NW_016914264.1:8893-10967 GCF_001483705.2 Eufriesea mexicana | reverse complement strand
GCGCAGTAGAGCGTATCATTCCATACAAAATCGGTGAATGGCACAAAACTATAAGCTACCCTAACCGAACATAACTAAAATTGTCTTATGCGAACGTAGCCTAACCAATCCTAACGCGCAGGGACCATTATTGCTGGCCTTGCCGGAGCCATGCAGAAAATATTAGAACGCTGTAGGTAGCAGAAATCGGAGGACAGCTGCTTATAGCACAGACGTCTGAGCTACGCTATCCTATCCTCACCAAACGTAACAAAGCCAAGCGTGGCATATCCCAACATAACGTGCCTAGACCACTATTTCTGGCCTCCCCAGAGCGTAGCAGAATATATTAGTAGACAGCAGAGTGCGGAAATCCAACGCATTGAAGTGAAGAGCACAAAAGCTGTTGATACCCTGGCATAACCTGTCCTAACCTAATCTAACCAATCGTAGACTGTCTCAGCATGACGTGCAGCTCCTGGCATCCCCATAGCCAATCGGAAGGTAGTAGAGCGCAGTAGAACGCAGAAATACACGGAATAACAGTGCATAGCGCGAAAGTCAATGAAACCCTAAAAATACTTAACCTAACCAAACCTAACGAAGCGGAACCTAAATCAACCTAACGCGCCGAGACCACTATTACGGGCCTCCCTAGCTCCAAGCAGAGCTTATTAGAATACACAAGATCGCAGAGATGTACTGAAAATAGGCGCACAGCATGAAAGTCGATGTAGCCTATCCTAATCTTGCCAAACGTGACATATCCAAACGTAACCCAACTCAACCTAACATGACGGTACCTCTATTGCTGCACCCCACAGCTGCACGCAGAATGTACTACAGGAAAGCGGAGCGTAGAAATCCACCTCACTGCGTTATGTAGCACAAAAGTCAAACATATCCTGACACATCCTGACCACACCTAACCTATCCAAAAGTATAGTAACACAACACAAAGTGACGAGACCAATGTTGATGGTCTCCCCAGTGCCAGCCAGAGGATATTAGAGCACATTATAGCGCAGTAGTCTTCTAAATACCAGTGAATACCACAGAAATCAAAGTAGCCTCTCCCATCTAGCGAAACATAACATACCCAAACGTAGCCTAGCTCAACCTGTCATGACGAGACAATTATATCTGGCCTCCACAGAGACAAGCCGAATGTACTAGGGCACATTCGAGAGCAGAAATCCTCCGAAAAGCAGTGTATAACACGAGAGTCAAAAATAACGTGACCGAGCTTGGCATAACCCAACCCAACCAAACGTAATATAACACAACATAACGTACCGAGGTCACTATCGGTGGAGCGCCGGAGCCAACCAGAAATATTGGAACACAGTAGAGCGCAGAAGTCCTCGGATAGGAGTGTAGAGCATAAAAGTCCATACTATCATATCCTAACATTCCAAACGTAACATAACCGAACATAGCATAGCTCAACCTAGCTAGCCGATGCCACTATTGCTGTCCTTCTAAGAGCCAAGCAGAAAACACTAGGGCACAGCATAGCGCAGAAATCCACCGCAATGCAGTGTATAGCATAAGGGTCAATCAAATCCTGTCAGAACTTGTCCACGCCTAACCCAATCTACCGTAGTGTAACTCAGCATAGCGTGACGAGACCTATATTGGTGGCACCCCGTGGCCGAGCAGAGCATATTGGAGCGCATTGGAGCGCAGAGATCCAACGAATCGCAGCGAAGGGCACAAAAGCCAGAAAGTAGCCTACCCAAACCTAGCCAGACGTGACATAACAAACGTAGAATAACTGAACCTAACACCACGAGACCACTGCTGCTGGCTTCGAGAGAGACAAGCAAAATGTACTAGAGCACAGTAGTGCGCAGGAATCCACCGCATTGCAGTGAATAGCACAAATGGCGTAGATATCGTAACCCAATCCAGCGTAGCAAAATCTAACAAAGCAGCGTGCTGCGACCACTGCTCCTAGCCTACTTAGAGAAAAACAGAAAGTAGCAGAGCACAGTTAACCACAGAAATCCACCCATTAACAGCGTATATCGCGAAAGTCAAAGTTACCCTAGCGAAATATAGGCTAACCCAAGAAGACCAATCGTAACATAAC
>NW_016914264.1:0-7113 GCF_001483705.2 Eufriesea mexicana | reverse complement strand
CGTAGACCAACTGAACATAACGTGCCGCGACAACTATTGCTGCGCAGCCCAGGACCAAGCAGAATACAGTAGAGCACATTCGATCGCAGAAATCCTCCGCATCGCAGTGTATAGCACGAAAGTCAAGGATAACCTGACCGAGACCGTCACAACCTAACATAACCGAACCTAACCTAACTCAACCTAACAGGACGAGACCACCATTGCTGGCCTCCACAGGGGAAAGCCGAATGTATCAGGGAGCAGTTGTGCGCAGATATCAGCTGCACTGTAGTGAATAGCAAAAAAATCGAAGATATGCTAACATAACTTGGCCTAACCTAACCTAGCCGAACGTAGCGAAACTCAAAGGAGATTAACGCGACCACTGCTGCGGGACTCCCCAGAACCAATCAGAAAACAGTAGAGGACAGTAGATCACAGGAACACGCCGAATAACAGCGTACAGCATGAAAGTCGAAGCCATTCTAGCCAAACATGACATGACTTAACTTAATCAAACGTAGCCTAACTCAATATAGTGCGCTGCGACCACTATCGCTGGCCTGCCCGGCGCCAAGCTGAATATAACAGAGTACAGTCGAGCACATGAATACTCCGAATAACAGTGTATAGCACGAAGGTCATAGCAACCCTAGCAATACTTAACCTAAGCTAACCCAACGAAACATGACCTAACTGACCCTAACGCGCCGAGACCACAATTCTTCGCCTCCCCTGTGCCAAGCGGAGCATAGTCGAGCACACTAGAGTGCAGAAATCCGCGGACAGCAGTGTATAGCACAAAAGTCTAGACTTACATTTTCAAACCTCCTCAATCATAACATGACCGAACATATCATAGCACAACCTAACGTGCCGAGGCCACTATTTATGGACACCACAGAGCCAAACACAAAATACTAGAGCACAATAGAGCGCAGAAATCTACCGCATTGCAGTGAGTATCACAAAAGGCGGACATACCCTAACCATACCTCACATAACCTAACCCAATCTGGCGTAGCATAGCTCAATACAACGTCACGCGACCACTGCTCCTCTCCTCCCCAGAGCCAAGCAGAATTTAGTAGAGCGCAGTAGATCACAGAAATACACCGAATAAAATGTAAACTTGATAGTAGGTGATATAATAGCCAAACGTAGCCTAGCCTAACCGAACCAAACGCAATATAACTCAACCTATCGTGCCTCGGCCTCTATTGCTCGCCTCCCACGGTTGAGCGGAGTATAGCAGAGCAATGTAGAGCGCAGGAATCCACCGAATAGCAGTGAATGGCACAAAAGCCACAGATATCCTAACCTAACCAAACCTAACCAAACCTATCCAAACGTAGCTTCATCCAGCATAACGTGCAGCGACCACTGCTCGTGGCCAATCAGAATATAGTAGAACAAAGTAGATCACTGCGATACAACGAACAACAAACTATAGCACGAAAGTCAATGCTATACTAATCAAATATATCCTAATCTAACCTAACCAAACGTAACCTAACGAAAACTAACGTACCGCGACCCCCATTGCTCTCCTCCACAGAGTGGAGCAGTGTACAGTAGAGCAATGTACAGCGCAGAAATCCACCAACAAGAAGTGTATGTTACAAAGTCGGGGATACCCAGATCTAACCAGGTCTAACCTAACCTAACGGTACGTAGCATGACTAAATATAACGTGCCGCGACCGCTATTTCTCGCCTCCCCAGAGTCGGGCCGAGTATGGTAGAGCAACGTATAGCGCAGAAATCCACGGTGTAACAGTGTATATAACAAAAGTCAAAGAAACCCTAACCCTGTCTTCCTAACCTACCATACCGGAATGTAACATAGCACAAACTATCATGCCGATACCACTATTACTGGCCAACCCTGAGCCAGGCGGAGCATATTGGAACGAACTAGGCAGCAGAGATCCACCGAATGCCAGCGAATGGTACGAAAGCCTATGATATTCTGTCTTAACATAACCAAACTTGTCATATGCAAACGTAGTCTAAATAAACCTAACGCGCTGTGGCCGCTGTTGCCGTCCTCCCCAGAGCCAAGCGGAATATACCAGAGAATAGTAGATCGCAGAAGTTCGTCGCATTGCGGCATACCGCACAAAAGTCAAATACGCCCATGGCATACCAGGGCTAACTTATACTAATCAAACGTGGCCGGCTCAACGTGACGTGCCGCAAAAACTATTCATGACCGCCACAGAGCCAAGCAGAGGAGCCTAGAGCACACTGGACCGCAGAAGTCCACCGAATGGCAGTGCAAAGCACAAAACTCAATGTTATTCATTCCTAATATATCAAATCTTAACATAGCCGAATGTATCATAGTTCAACCTAACGTACCCCGACCAGAATTCCTGGCCCCCATAGAGTCGAGCAGAGCTTATTAGAGGACAGTAGGTCGCAGAAGTCCATAAAAACGCAGTGTACAGCACAGAAGTCATATATACCCAGACCTAACCCAAGCTAACATAACCTAACCAGGAGTAGCCTACCTCAACATATCGTGCCGCGGCCACTACTGCAGACCTCCCCGGGGCCAGGCAGAGTGTATTAGAGCACAGCAGAACGCAAAAATACAGCGAATAACGCTATATAACGCGATAGTCAATACTATCCTGAGCGAAACTAACATAACCCGACGTGACCGAAGGCTGCATAGCTCAACCTAACGTGCCGAGACCGCTATTGCTGGCCTGCACAGAGCCAAGCAGAATATACCAGGGAATAGTACATCGCAGTAGTTCGTCGCATTGCAGCATACATCACAAAAGTCAAAGGTGTACATGCCATACCTGGGCAAACATATACTAAGCAAACGTGGCCAGCTCAACACGACGCGCCGCGACCTCTATTGCTGGCCTCTCCAGGGCCGGGCAGAATATAGTAGAGAACAGTAGAGCGCAGAAATCCATAGGATCGCAGTGTATAGCAGAAATGTCTATGATACAAGGACCTAACCCTAGCTAATGTAACCTATCCAAACGTAGTATAACTGAAACTAACTTGCGGCGAACACTATTGCTTGCACTCGCAGGGCCATGCAGAATATGGTAGAGCACAGTGGAGCGCAGAAGGCCACCAAATAGCAATTAATACCACAAAAGTGAATGATATTCTAACATAACCAGACCTAAGGTAACCAAATAGACGATGAATAACTAAACCCAGCGAGCCGAGATATATATTGCTGTTCAACCCAGAGTCGAGCAAGGTATACGAGAGTACAGTAGAGCGCAGAAATACGCCGATTAGCAGTGCATATCGCAAAATACAAAGCCATCATGTCCTAACATAACCACACGGAACGCAACCCATCATAAAGTCGCTCAACCAAACGTGCCGAAACGAATACTGCTACTCCCACAATACCGTAGCAGAACTTATTACTGGCGAGTAGGGCGCAGAAGTTCATAGAATCCCACAGCACGGCTCAAAAGTTAAAGCCGCCCAATTATATGCTAACCAGACGTAACATAGACGAACGTAGTCTATCAAAACCTAACATGCCGAGACCACAAATCCTGGCTCCCCATGGCCAAGCAGAATACACTTGAGCGCCGTAAGGCGCAGAAATCCAACGAAATTAAGCGTATACCACAAATGTGAAAGGTATCCTTACCTAACCTGACCAAACAGAAGCAAGCCAAACGTAGCATAACTCAACGTAACGTTCCACGTCCACTGTTGCTGGCCTCCCCAGAGACAAGCAGAATATGGTAGAGCACAGAAGATCGCGGAAATCCACCGAATAACTGTGTATAGCACGAAAGTCAATGCCAACAAACTGAACTCAACCCAGCATAGCTTAGCCAAACGTAACTTTAATCAATCTAGCGTGACGAGACCAATATTGCTGGCCTCCAGAGATCCAATAAGGACATACTATATCACAGTAGAGCGCAGAAGCCCTCCGGATAGCAGTGTACAGCACAAAATTCAAAACCATTCCATCATAACCAAACCAACAGTAACATAACTAAGCGTGTCCTAAATAAACCTAACGTGCCGCAATCACCGTTGCTGGCCTCACAGAGCTAAAAAGCACATGCTATAGGCGAGTGGAGAACAGAGATCCACGAAGTCTCAGCGCAAAGCAGAAAAGTCAATGCTAATCAAACCTAACCCTAACTCAAGCTTCCCAAATGTAGCCAAACACAGAGTAACGTGCCGCGAACACTGTTGCTGGCCTCCCGAGGTCAGAGCAGAATATTGTACAGCCCAGTAAAGCGCAGAAATCCACAGAACAACAGTGTACTGCGCAAAAGTAGAAGCTACCATAGCCAAACTTCGTCTAACCTAACATAACCAAACGCAACCTAACGAAAACTAACGTTCTACGACCACTATCGCTGGTCTCTCGAGGGCCGAGCAGAGTATAGTGGAGCAGCTCGGGACGCCAAAATACAACGAATAGCAGCTTGAAGCAGAAGGGTCAGAGCTTTCCTATGTTTACCAAACCAAACATAACGTAGCCGAACATAACATAACCAAGCGTAACATAAGTGAACCTAACGTGCCGAGATCACTACTGCTGCCCTCCCCAGTGCCAAGCAGAACATATTAGACGTGGGTTAATCGCTGAAGTCCATACAATCGCGGTGTACAGCACAAAAGTCAAAGCTATCCAGTCCTAACCTAAGCAAACGTGATACAACCGAATGTAACCTAACCCAACCAACGCGCCAAGGTCACTATTGCTGGCCTCCACAGAGCCAACAAGAATATGCTTCAGTACAGTACAGCGCAGGAATAAACCGCACTGCACGGTATAACACAAAAGCAAAGATACCTTAACCTAACATGACCTAACCTAAACTAACCTCACGTTGCCTAACACAACATAACGTGGTGAGGCCCCTATTGCCCTCCTCTCCATACCAATCAGAGTATACTATAGCGCAGCAGGGCGCAGAAATCTCCCGAATAACAGTACATAGCACAAATGTCGAAGACATGCTGACCAAACAAAACGTAACCTAACCTAACCAAGCGTGATCTGACCGAAACTAAAGTGCAACGACCAATATTGCTGTTATCCCCAGTGCCGTGCAGAGTATAGTAGAGCAACGTAGAGCGCATGTGTCCACCGAATAGCAGCGTACAGCGGAATGGTCGAAGCTATCATATCCTAACCTATCCAAAGGTAACGTAGCCAAACGTAACATGACTAAACCTAATGTGCCGAAATAATTATTGCTAGCCTCGGCAGAGCCAAGCAGACTATACTAGAGCAGAGTAGAGCTCTGATGCCCACCGAATAGAAGCGTATATCTCGAAAGCCGGTGCTACTCTAACCGCACATAGCCAAACCGAACCTCCCAAAGCGTAACCTGGCTCAGCATAACGTGCCGCGGCCACTGCTTCTGGCCCCCCAGAGACGAGCAGTATATAGTACAGCACAGTAGATCGCAGAAATCCACCACAAGATGGTGTATAGCACGAAAGTCAAAGCTAACCTAACCAAACTTAACCAAACCTAACACTGAAGAATGTAACCTAGCTGAAATTAACGTTCAGCGGCAACTATTGCTAGCCTCCGCAGAGACGAGCAGGATATAGTGGAGCAAAGTAGAGCGCAGGAATCCACCGATATGCAGTTTATGGCACAAAAGTCAAAGCTATCCTGTCCTAACATAAACAAACGTAACGTAACCGAACGTAACCTAACAAACGAACGTGCCGATATCACTATTTCTAGCGTCCCGTAGCCAAGCAGAATATACTTGAGCACAGTAGAGCGCTGAAACCCACCGCCCTGCAGTGGGTTTCTGCACAAAGGTCAAAGATAGCTTAACCAAACCTTGTCAAACCTAACCTAACCTCAAGTAGCATATCTCAGAGCAACGTGCCGAGGCCGCTATTGCTTTCCTCCGCAGACAAAGCAGAGCATACTGGAGCACAGTAGAGTGCAGGAATCCACCGAATAATAGTGTAAAGCTCGAAAGCCTTATCTCTCCTAACCGAAGATAAGCCGACCAAGCTAGCAAAACGTATCCTGACTGAACCTAAGGTGCCACGCGCACTATTGTTGGCATCCACAACGTCGAGTAGGTTACAGTAGAGCAAAGCAGAGTGCACAAGTCCA
The DNA here is from genome assembly GCF_001483705.2 of Eufriesea mexicana. Taxonomy (NCBI): domain Eukaryota; kingdom Metazoa; phylum Arthropoda; class Insecta; order Hymenoptera; family Apidae; genus Eufriesea; species Eufriesea mexicana. The sequence goes on along the minus strand of NW_016914264.1, from coordinate 1,023 downwards.
CCGAATAGCAGTGTGTAGCACAAAAGCCAAAGCTGTCATATCCTAACCTATCCAAGCGTAGCAGAATCAAGCATAACTTATCTCAACATAACGTGCCGAGACATCTGTTGCTGACGTCCCAAGAACCAAGCATAACGCATCACAGGAGGGTAGAGCTCACGAATCCATTAAATCGCACTGTGTATCACAAAGGTCAAAGCTGCCCTATCCTAACCTAACCAATCTTAACAAACCCGAACGAAATCGAACTCAATCTAACAAGCCGTAGCCGAGGACACCGCAGGTACGCACCCCAGGAACAAGCACAATATACCGGAGCACAGCAGTGAGCGGAAATCCACCACATTGCAGTCCATAGCACAAGAGTGAGCGATACCCTAACCCAACCTGACAAAACCAAAACTAACCGAACGTAGCATAACTCGGCATAACGTGGCGAGGCCACTATTGCTGACATCCTCGGGGCCAAGCAGGGCATATTAGAGCACAGTAGAGCGCAGAAATACGCGGAATAGAAGTGTATAGCAGATAAGACGAAACTACCTACTATTAACATAGCCAAACCGTACGTAACATGACGAAAACTGAGGTGCCAAAGCCACTACTGCTGGCATCCAAGCGCCTATCTGAATATACAGGAGCGCAGCTGAACACGGAAATACATGTCATTGTTGTGTATAGCACAAAGGTGAAAGATATCCTAACATTACCAGACCAAACCAAAACTAACAAAACGAAGCATAACTCAACATAACCTGATGAGAGCACAATTGCTGGACTCCCCAGAGCCAAGCGGAATATGCTAGAGCAGAGTAGAGCGCAGGAAAATAACCGAAAAACTGTGTATAGCACAGATGTCTAAGCTACCCTATCCCGACGTAACCAGACTTAACAGAACCAAACGTAACACAAGTGAACCCAATGTGCCGAGACAACTATTGCTTCCTTTTTCAGTACCGATCAGAACATATTAGAGCGGAGTAGATTGCTGGAATCCACAGAATCGCGGCGTAATGCACAAAA
>NW_016914263.1:0-298 GCF_001483705.2 Eufriesea mexicana | reverse complement strand
CGCCATCAATCCAATGGCAAGTACAGCCATCTACTTGCCAGAGGATAGGTCTATCCAAAATCTATAATCTGTTATATCTTGGTGAATAGGTCGCCCAACGCTTTTAATCCAATGGCATATACAGCCGTCTACTTGCCAGAGAATAGATCTATTCAAAATCTATAATCTGCTCTAGCTTGGTGAATAGATCACCTAACGCCTTCAATCCAATGGCAAGTCCAGCAATCTACTTGAGAGAGAATAGGTCTATTCAAAATCTATAATCTGTTATAGCTTGGAGATTAGGTCGCCTAACGTC
>NW_016914262.1:0-237 GCF_001483705.2 Eufriesea mexicana | reverse complement strand
CTATTCTCTGGCAAGCAGATGGCTGTACTTGCCATTGGATTGAAGGCGTTTGGCTATCTATTCTCCATGCTATAACAGGTTATAGATTTTGCATAGCCTTATTCTCTGGCAAGTAGATGGCTGCGCTTGCCCTTGGATTAAAGGCGTTAGGCGATCAATTCACCAAGCTATACGAGGTTATAGATTTTGAATAGACCTTTTTTCTGGCAAGTAGAAGTCTGTACTTGCCATTGGATT
>NW_016914261.1:0-753 GCF_001483705.2 Eufriesea mexicana | reverse complement strand
ATGGTAAGTAGATGGCTATACCTATCAATGCATTGAGAACGTTTGGTGATCTATTCATCAAACCATAGCAGGTTATAGATTTTGAATTAGACATATTCTATGGCAAGTAGGTGGCTGTACCTACCATTGAATTGAGTACGATAGGTGATCTATTCATCAAACTATAGCAGGTTATAGATTTTGAATAGACTTATTCTATGGTAAACAGATGGCTATATTTACCATTGGATGGAGAACGTTAAAAGATCTATTCATCAAACTAGAGCAGGTTATAGATTTTGCATAGACTTATTCTATGGTAAGTAGATGGCTGTACCTACCATTGGATTGAGAACGTTAAGTGACCTATTCATCAAGTTATAACATGTTATGAATTGTTAATAGACTTATTCAATGGTAAGTAGATGGCTATACCTAGTATTGGATTCCGAACGTTAGGTGATCTATTCATCAAACTATAGCAGGTTATAGATTTCGAATAGACTTATTCTATGGTAAGTAGATGGCTATACCTACCATTGGATTGAGAACGTTAAGTGATCTATTCATCGAGTTATAACAGGTTATGAATTTTTAATTGAGTTGTCCTATGGTAAGTAGATGGCTATACCTATCATTGCATTAAGAACGTAAGGTGATCTATTCATCAAACTATAGTAAGCTATAGATTTTGAATAGACCTATTCGAAGGTAAGTAGATGGCTATACCTTCCATTGAATTGAGAACGTTAGATAGTCTATTCATCAAATTGT
>NW_016914260.1:9316-9546 GCF_001483705.2 Eufriesea mexicana | reverse complement strand
CCTATCCTAACCAAGACAAACGTAACATAACCAAACGCAACATAACTCAGCCTAACGCGCCGAAAATACTATTGCTGGCCTCCACGGAGCCCAGCAGAACATATTACAGAATAGTAGAGCACAGACGTCCATAGAACCGCAGTGCATAGCGCGAAATTCGAAGATATCCTTACCTGACCAAACATAGCATTACAGAACGCAACGTGCCTCAGACGGACGTGCCGCGACCA
>NW_016914260.1:0-9216 GCF_001483705.2 Eufriesea mexicana | reverse complement strand
AGCCTAACACAACGTAACCTAACATAGCCATGCGTAATATATCTTAACCTAATGTGTTACGACCAATAATGCTGGCCTCCACAGAGACTAGCGGTTGCTAGTAGAGTAACGCAGGGCGCAGATATCGACCGAATAGCAGTGTACACCACAAAACTCAAAGCCATCCCATCCAAACTTAGCCTAACCTTACCGAACCAGACATAATCTGTCACAACCTATCTTTCGGCGACCAGTACTGCAGGCCTCCACAGAGCCGAGCAGAACATGTTAGAGAATAGCAGAGAACCGAAATCCATTGGACGCAGGGTATAGAAGAAAGGACAGTGCCAACCAAATCTGGTCCAAGCAAACATATCATAACCAAACGTGACCCAATTCAAGCTAATGAGACCCGGCCGCTGTCTCCGGCCACCCCAGAGCAAGCCAGAGGATCCGAGATCAGAGTAGAGCGCAGAAATCCACCGAAAGGCGGTTTCCACCACAAAAGTCAAAGACATCCTAGCTTAACAAACCACACATAGCATAACGAATCGTAACATAACCTAACCTAACCAGCCTAGACCACAAATGCTGACCTCCCCAGAGCCCATCAGAATAAACTACAGCACAGTACTGAGCAGAAGTCCGCCGCATTGCAGTGCAAATCATAGAAGTCAAAGGTGTCCTAACCTAAACTTACATAACCTAACCTTACCAAACGTAGCCTAACTAAACATAACGTGCGGATGCCAACATCCTGTCCTTTCCAGGGCCAAGCTGATCATATTAGAACACAGTAGAGCTCAGAAATCCACCGAGTAGCAGTGTACAGCACAATAGTCAAGGCTACCCTATCCCATCCACGCCAAACGTAACATAACCAAATGCAACACAACTCAGCCTAACGTTACGAGAGCACTACTGCTGGCCACCCCATAGTCATGCAGAATATACTAGTGCAAAGTAGAGTGCATAAAACCGCCGAGTAGTATTGTATATAACTAACGTCAAAGCCACACTATCCAAACCTAACCTGCTCTGGCCAAACCAAACGTAACGTAACACAACAGAACCTGCCACGCCCACTATTGCTGGCCTCCCAGGAGACAAGCAGTGACTAGTAGAGCAACGCGGAGAGCAGGTATCGTTCGAATAGCACTGTATAACACAAAAGTCAAAGCTATGCTATCCTGACCTGAACAAACGTAGCGTAACCGAACGTAACCTAACTCATCCCAACGAACCCGGGCCACTATTGCTCCCTTCGCCGGAGCCAAGCAGAACATATTATTGCTGTGTAGAGCGCAGGAATTCACCGAACTACATTTTATACCACGAAAGGCGAAGCTATGCAAACCTAACCCAGACCAACGTAACCCGAACAAGCGTATCATATCTCAACCTAACGTGCCGCTACCACTATTGCCGGCCTCCCAAGAGTCGATCAGAGTATTGTAGGGCAGCGTAGGGTTTTGAAATCCGCAAAGTGTTGGTGTACAGGTCAAAAGTCAAAGCAATTCTGTCCTAACATGATCAAACGTGACATAGCCAAACGCAACATAACTCAGCCTAACGTGCAGAGAGATCTACTGCTGCCTTCCTTGGATCCAAGCAGAACGTACTAGAGCACAGTAGAGCGCAAAAATGCGCCGAAGAGCAGTGCATAGTACAAAAGTCGGATCTATCCTGTCCTAAACTAACCAAACGTTACAAAACCAAATGTAAAATAATACCACCTAACGTGCGAAAACCACTATTGCCGGCCACCGTAGAGTCAAGCACAATATACTAGAGCTCAGTAAAGTGTAGAAATCGACCGCATTGCAGTGCATAGCACAAAAGTCTGAAACACCGTGAGCAATCCTAACCTAACCTGACCTAGCCAAACGTAACATGACCCAACCAATCGTGCCGCGACCACCACTCCCGCCGTCCCCAGAGACAAGCAGGATATGATGGAGCACAGTAGACCACAGAAGTCCATAGAAGGTCAGTGTAGAGCACATATACCAAAGCTACCCTAACCTTACCCAACCAACCCCAACCTAACCAAACGTAACGTAACTCAACCATGCGTGCCGAGATCAGTATTGCTGTCCTCCCCAGAGCCGAGCAGAGCAGACTCGAGCATACTAGAGTGCAGGAATCCAACGAATATCTGTACTTAGCACAAAAGTATAAGCTATCCTGACCGAAACTTAGCCCAACCCAACCTAACGGAACACACCCTGTTTTATCATAACGTGCAGTGACCACAATTGCTAGCCTTCCCAACGTCGAGCAGAACACACTGGGACGCTATAGAGCGCTGGAATCGACAGAATATCAGTGTATACCACGAAAGTCAAATCTATCCAAACCTAACACAAACCCACTAATCTCAACCGTACGTAGCCTAACAGAGACTAGCGTGTCTAGACCACCATTTCCGGCCGCCACTGAGACGACCTAAGTATAGTGGAGCCTAGTAAAGCACAGAAAGCCACCAAGCAGCAACGTACAGCACAAAAGTCAAAGATGTCCATACCTAACCAGACCTAACGTAGCACAACAGAACTTAGAATAACAAAACTTAACGTGCCGATACCCGTGCTCCTGGCCACCCTGGAGCCGTGCAGAACATGTTGCAGCACAGTAGAGTGCAGAGATCTGCCGAGTAGCATTGTGTGACACAGATGTCATAGCCATCTTAACCAAACGTAGCCTAACCTAGCATAACCAAACTTAAAATAACAAAACCTAACTGGCCGCGACAATTGTTGCTGGTATCCCAAGAGCCGAGTAGAGCACATAAGACCAAAGACGAGCGAAGGAATCCACCGAATGGTAGTGTACAGCACAAAAGTCAAAGCTACCATATCCTAACCTAACCTAACGTAACATAACCAAACGAAACCTATCTCGGGCTAACGTACCGAGACCAATACTGCTGGCCTCCCCAGAGCCACGCAGAACATATTATAGAACAACAGAGCGCAGGAACGCATCGAACAACTGTTTATACCACGAAAGTCAAAACTATACATACCTAACCCAAACTAACTTACCCTAACCGAACGTGGCCTAACTCAACCTGACATGCCGAGACAATTATTATTGGCCACCACAGAGTCGAGCAGAATGTAGTAGAGCACAGTACAGCGTAGAAATACACCAAACAGCAATGTACACCGCAAAAGTCAAAGATAGTTTATCCTCACCAAACATAGGTTAACTTATCCTAACGAGCCGAGACCTCTACTTCTGGCCTCCCTAGATCCATGCAGGACAAATTAGACCACAGTAGATCGGAGAAACCCTCCGGAGAGCAGTATGTAGCACGAAAGTCATAGGTACCGTAACCAAACTTAGCCTACCCTAGCATAACCGTAGGTAACTTAACTAAACCCCACGTGCCACGAGTACTATTGCTCTCATCCCGGGAGTCGAGCAGGGTATAGTAGAGCAATGTAGAGGGCAGGAATCCACTGCCTAGCAGTGTCTAGCACAAAAGTCAAAGCTAATCTGCCCCCACGCATCAAAACGTAATACAGCAAACGTAACGTAACCTGACCAAACGCAGTGCAGCTAAACCTAACGAGCCGAGACATCTATTGTTGGCTCCCACAGAGCCACGCAGATCATATTAGAGAACAGTAGATCGCAGAAATCAGCGAATAGCTGTATATAAGGCAAAAGTATATGCCATCCTAACCAAATTTATGCTAACGAAACCTAACCAAAGGTAACCTAACTCAGCCTAACGCGCGGCAATCACTACTGCTGGCCTCCCGAGAGTCGAACAGAGTATGTTAAAGCAACGTAGAGTACAGGAATCCAATGAATATCCGAGTATAGCACAAAAGACAATGTTCTTCTGTGCCAACCTAACCAAACTTGTCATAAAGGAACGTAACTTAACTTAACTAAGCGTGCCTAGACCACTATTGCTGACCTCCACAGAATCGAGCAGATTATAGTAGAACACAGTAGAGCACAGAATTCCACCGAATATGAGAGTACAAAGCGAAAGACAAACCTATCCTAACCTAACCCAAATCATCATAACATAACCAAACGTAGCCCAACTGAACCTAGCGAACCGAGACCACTATTTCTAGCCTCCCCATGGCAAAGCAGAGAATATTAGATCACAGTAGTGCGCACAAATCCACCGAATGGCAGTTCATATCACAAAAGATAAAGCCATCCCATCATAAACTATCAAACTGTAACAGTGACAAGCGAATCATAGCTCAAAGTAACGTGCCGCGACCACTATTGCTAGCCTCCCCAGGGCAAAGCAAGATATACTAGAGTACAGTAGAGCGCAGTAATCCAGCACATTGCAGAGTATAGAGCCACAGTGAATGATATCCTAAACCAAACTCTCCGGACCGAACCCAAACTAACGTAGCCTAACCCAACACAAGGTTCCGAGGCTAGTATTGCTGTCCTCCTCAGAGCCAAGCGGAGCATATTAGAGCTACGAAAAGCTCAGGGATCTACCGAATGGCAGTGTATGGCACAAAAGACAAAACTACCTTATAGTATCCAAACCAAGATGAGCATGACCGTACGTAAACTATCTGAACCTAACGTGCCGGGGCAGCTGTTACTGGCTTCCACAGAGTAGATGTACTCCGAAAATCTGCATACAGCACAGAAGTCTGTGCTATACTCTCCTAACCTAACCAATCGTAACATAACCAAACGTAGTCTTGAAAAACCTATCGTGCCATGACTACCTTCGCTGGCCTCCCCAGAGCCGAGCAGAATATAGTAGAGCTCAGTAGACCGGGAAAGACACCAGAGAGGAATGTGTGGAACAAAAGTCAAATATACCCTTTTTTTCACGTAGGGGAATCTTCCAAATATACCCGGCTCCCTTAGGGGAGGGGCCGGGGTTATGTGAGATTTTTACCCACTAAAACCCCCATGATGGCCAGCCCTTCGCATTTCGGTGCGCCCTGGACTTCGCGGCGATGCAAATGCCAGGACGCCCCCGCGACGCAACCGCAGTTCCCTCCCGGCGCGACGGGTAATCGCAACCGAAACGATCATGACCATGCGCGCGAGACGGGTCGTTTACAGGCACACATACACACACACTCAGTCGCACACAACACGCATACCACCGCACCGCAACGCACGCATACCCTGCGGACGCCGCGCGACCATCACGCGACGCCGCGCGCCCAGACCACGGTCTCTCAAACTGACGGACCCCCAAACGTCAACTCGTGGTCACCCTGACCTAGGTTACAACGGGAGAGATAGACGGTCTCCCCGGCCGTAGGTACATGGTCGCTCGCGAAGGCGGAGGTCTAACGCGTTAACGCATCCGGCAGTGCGCGCGCCGCACTCCGGCGCCGCGCTTGCCGCCTCCGCCGCTCTACGCGCGAGGAGCACGCGCTACGCTCGCGGACTCTCTCCGTGGCCTCCTTCTGTAGCATAACCGCCTCGCAGAAGGAGGCCACCGCACGCCACGCACCTAAGCCCTCCGTCATCCGCGCCACGAGGACTGAGAACGAAAGGTCCCTACACACCACGCGCCACAGAACCCGGCGCTCGCGAGCCCACGCCGGAATTCCTCCAGCGTGTGCGGCGCCGTGTCCCGCCCTTCCCCGCAGTGATGACACCGCGTGTCACGTTCCCGCCCGATACGACGCAGGAACTCCCCGAAGCACCCGTGCCCAGTTAGCACCTGTGTCAGGCGGAATGTTTGCCGGCTGCCGCTGCGCCCCCATGCATCCAACACGGGGAGCACGGCCTCGATCGCCCGGTGCCGCCGGCTACTCGGCTTCCTCAGCCGAGCTCGCCAGGCGGTCATCAAAGACTCTCGAACCCTTCGCCTCAACGAAACGGACCCCTCTTCAGGAGCACCGCCGCCGCCAGCGTGTAGGAGACCGTAGACACGGGCCTCCCCCACCGCTTGCAGTTCGAATGGCGGGACACCTGCCAGGACCATCGCCGCCTCGTGGGATATCGTGCGGTAACCGCGCACGACCCTGATCGCCATCCTGCGAGCGACTCGCCGGAGAATCGCCAGACTGCGCGGACTGGCGACCAGGTCGTTCGCCCAGATCGGAGCCCCGTAAAGTGCCACCGAGCGAACGACTCCTGTGTAGAGGCGGCGCACCCTCCCGTCTGGCCCTCCCAGGTTGGGTAGCAGGCGACATAGCGCCCCCGCCATACCTTCCAGGCGTGGTTCCAGCGCGAGAAAATATTCGTCGAATTTCCAGTGGCTATCGAGGAGGAGACCGAGGTATTTCATCCGGTCCCGTACCTCGACCACGACGTTCCCCACGCGCATCAGGGACTTGGGCGGCTTCCCGTGGTGCCGATGGCAAAACCACATTGCCTCGGTCTTCTCGGGGGAGATGCACAGCCCTAGCCGCTGGATGCTATTCGCGACGAGGGCCACGCCGCTTTCCGCGCGCAGCGTGGCCTCCTCCCAACTCGACCCGGCGGCCATCACCAGCGTGTCGTCCGCGTAACACGTCAGGCTCAGGCCGCGGGGGAGGGGAGTGCGCAACACGGCGTCGTACGCGAGGTCCCAGAGGATCGGTCCGAGTACCGATCCCTGTGGAACCCCGCAGTTCGTCGCACGCACGACGGTCGAGTATCGTCCGGGATACTCGATCGAGCGCTCCGCCAAATAGTCGCCGATCACCGCCATCATGTATTGGGGAACCCTGTGGTACAACAGGGCACACCGGATGGCGGCCCAGGGCAGGGTGTTGAAGGCGTTGGCGATATCCACACCGACCGCCAGCACCACTCCGCCACGGTCGACGGCAGCCTCCGACAGGGTACGAACGCGCTTGATCGCGTCGATCGTCGACCGACCATGCCGGAATCCGAACTGGCTGACGCTGAGATCGGGACCCACGTTCGTTAAATGCTCTCGGAGGCGGGCAGCTAGAACGCGCTCGAAGAGCTTGCCCGCCTCGTCGAGCAGGCATATCGGCCGATATGCCTTCGGAGAGTTCGGGGGCTTCCCTAGTTTCGGGATCAGCACGACCCTCGCTCTCTTCCAACATGCCGGGAAGCGACCGGTCCTGAGGCAGCTGTCGAACAGCCGTCGCACACGGTCGCCCCACGCTTCCAGAGCCAGTGCAAATGCTCGGCCTGGGATGCCGTCCGGTCCGGGGGCGGTGCTCCTCGCCCCCATCCTGACGACCGCACGGCACAACTCCTCGCGCGAGACCCCCAGCTCGTCGGACCACCCGACCAGTTCCGACCGCACTGCAGCGGGATGCACCCGATCCGCCGCCACCACAGGGAAGAGGGTATCGATCACCCGCCGCAGGAGCTCGGGGTCCATACGCTCGGTCACGGGGGGCGCCCATGCCCTTAACTTCCCCAATACTAATTTATAGGGGCGTCCCCACGGATCGCTTTCGAGCGTCGAGAGTAGTTCGTCCCATTGCCGAGATTTGGCTCTGCGAATCTCCCTCCGGAGATCGCCCACCGCGGACCGGTACCCGCGATAGAGACGCGCGATTTCCTCGGCGGACACCGCGCGTCGTCGACGACGCGCCCGAGTGTACTGGCGCCGGGCGAGCACGCAGAGCTCCCGGAGCTGCGCGATTTCAGCCGACCACCAGTGCACTGCACCCCGCGAAGGTGGCTCCTTCACGCGCGGCATGGCGACGTTGCACGCGCGCGTCATCGCAGCCCTTAGCCGCTCCGCCCCTAAGCTTGCTTCGTCGTTTTCGCGCCCGACAGCCCCATCCGCCCAGGCGACGACCTGGACGGCCGCGGCGAAGAGGTCGCGGTCGAGGCGCCCGAGCGCCCATCGCGGCGCGGTGGTGTGCTTCCCGCTGGGTGGTTCCAGACCGGTGCGAGGAGTGACGGCAAGCATCATGGTGATGTGGAGGTGGTCGCTGAGCGTTTCCACCTCCACCGCCACCCTCCAGCCGGTGACCCGCCGCACAGCTGCCGGCGATGCGAACGACAAGTCCACGATGGACGTGCCGTTCCACCGAACGCACGTGCTTACGGAACCCCGATTGAGCAACCGGAGATCCAACCCCGCGGCCCAATCTTGCAGGGCCTCTCCCCGAGCGTCTGTTCGCGGGGAACCCCACGCCACGGAGTGGGCGTTGAAGTCCCCCAGGACCAGAACCGGATGAGCCATGTGTCCACTAAGGAAACCTCCGAGCTCGTCCAGGAACCTCTCGCACGACGAGAGGCCGCGGCTGGGGGAGACGTAGCACCCCACCACGACTACGTCGTTCCAGGAGACCGCCACGAATCCCTCACCGCTGTGAAGCAGCGTTGGTGCGGGTGTCCGCCGTAGTCCCCTGGCGATGATCGCCACGGAGCCGTCCCGATCCCCGAACCACACGTCTTGGTCGAGGATACGGTACGGCTCTGCGGTAACAGCCAGCCCGACACCAAGCTCAACGAGCGTCTGCAGGAGCAGGTCCTGTGACGCCCGCGAGTGGTTCAGGTTGGCCTGGAGCACCATGGACGACGTGAAAGTTAGGCCGTGCCCACGGCCTCCTCCTGGGTGCCCTTCCTTTGGGCCGGCTGCGGGCCCGTTGCTCCGCCGGTCGGCGGGCCCTTCGCGGTAGCGCTCGCGGAGACGGAATTCGCGGACGCTGCTATCGAATTGGCGCTCGCAGGCGCCGAGGCGGCAGGGCGACTGCAGGCGCCTGTCGAGCCGCGCAGTTTGCCTTTGGCGGGCAGCACGCCTTGCTGCCCAGCCGGTGGTTGGAGGGGCGGCCGATCCCGGCGCAAACCGGGCGCATGGGTGCAGGCGCACTACACACACCGGCACGGTGGCCCTCCTCGTCACACCTGAATCAGGTGTCGCTGCGGTCTACCGCGCTAAAGCATCCGTTCCATGTGTGACCGAACGCAAGGCAACGGAAGCACTGGAGGCGCCGTGCCTCCAAGGCTACGACACGGGCCGAAGTCCAGCCGACGCGGATCCGCCCGCAATCGACGGCCTTTCTCGCTGCCGCGTGGGGACACTGGGCTCATACAGAGCCCAGCCCCGAAGCGGAAGGCCGGATCACTCCGGTTCTTAATTCCGCCTAGGTGCAATCACCGACCCTAGCCAGGGCAGCGGCCACCTAGCGGGGGGTGTCAGAGTCGTCGAGCCCTGCCACCCTCAGCTCCGCTTTTATGGTGGGAACCGTAACACGCATGCCGGAACCCTCGAAGGCTTCGCTCATTCGTCCGGCGAGAGCGGCGGCTCGCTGTACGCCCTCGGGTCCACCGACCTCCAACAGGAGACCGTCG
>NW_016914259.1:0-584 GCF_001483705.2 Eufriesea mexicana | reverse complement strand
TAATCTGTTATAGCTTGGTGAATACTTCGCCTAACGCCTTCAATCCAATGGCAAGTACAGCCATCTACTTGCCAGAAAATAGGTCTATTCAAAATCTACAATCTGTTATAGCTCGGTGAATAGATCGCCTAACGCCTTCAATCCAATGACAAGAACAGCCTCCTGGTTGCCAGGGAATAGGTCTATTCAAAGTCTATAACATTTTATACCTTGGTGAATAGATCGCGTAACGCCTACAATTCAATGGCAAGTACAGCCATCTACTTGCCAGAGAATAGCTCTATTCAAAATCTATATCCTGTTATATCTTGGTGAGCAGATGGCCGAACGCCTTCAGCCCAATGGCAAGTACAGCCATCTACTTGCCAGAGAATAGGCCTATTCAAAACCTATAATCTGTCATAGCTTGGAGAATAGGTCGCCTAACGTCTTCAATCTAATGGCAAGTACTGCCATCTAGTTGCCTGAGAATAGGTCTATTCGAAATTTATAATCTGTTATATCTTGGTGAACAGATGGCAGAACGCCTTCAGCCCAAAGGCAAGTACAGCCATCTACTTGCCAGAGAATAGGCCTATTCAAAA
>NW_016914258.1:3113-15628 GCF_001483705.2 Eufriesea mexicana | reverse complement strand
AGAAAGGCCAGCAATATTGGTCAGGGCACGTTATGCTGATTCGGTTACGGTCTGTCAGGTTGGGTTAGGCTGTGTTTGGTTAGTATAGCTTTACCTTTTGTGCTACACACTGCTGCTCGGTGGATTTCTGCGCCCTAGTGTGCACTAATATTTTCAGGTTGGAACTGGGAATACCAGCAACAGTGGTCTCGGCACGTCAGTTTGATGCAGTCCATGTTTGGCTATTTTCTGTTGGATTGTGTTAGGATTGGGTAGCTTTGGCTTTTCTGATATACACTGCATTTATATGGACTCCTGCCATCAACTCCCCACCAGTATGCTCTGCTTGGCCCTGGGAAGGCCACCAATAGTGGTCTCGGCACGTTGCGTTGGGTCAGGTCACTTTCGGTTGGGTTGTGTTGAGACATATTTGTTTAGTGTAGCTTTAACTTTAGTGTTGTGCATATCTATTCCGTGGATTTCTGGGCTCCGCTGTGATCTAGTATGTCCTGCTTGGCCCTCGAGAGGGCAGCAATGGCGATCTGGGCACGTCAGTTTGAGTCGGGCTGTATGGCTACGTTCCGTTTGTTTGGATTAGGCTCCTGAAGGTTTGACTATTCTGATATACACTGCGATTCTATGGATTTCTGCGGACCATTCTCCACTAATATGTCCTGCCTTGCTATGGAGAGGGTAGCAATGGCGGTCTCTGCACGTAACGTTGAGTTAGGCTATGTTTGGCTATGTTCCGTTTGCCTTTGTAAGGTTTGGGTAGCGCTGACTCTTCTGATATAAACATCGATTCCATGGACCTCTGCCCTCTACTCTCCGCTTGTGCGTACTGCTTGGCACTGCAGATGCCAGCGGTAGTGGTCGCGGGACGTTAGGTTGAGCTAGGTTACTATTGGTTACGTTATGATTTGTTTGGTCAGGAGGGGTAAGATTAGACTTTAGTGCCATAGTCTTCTATTAGGTGGATTTCTGCGCCCTAGAGAGCTCTAGCGTTCTCAGCTTCGCTCTGGGAACTCCATCAATAGTGGTGTCAGCACGTTATTTTGAGCAATGTTCCTTTCGGTTAGGTTGTGCTACAATGAGCTTAATTATGATAGCATTAACTTTTGTGCCGTACGCTGCTGTTCGGTAGATTTCTGCGCTCCACGTGGCACTTGTAGGTCCTGCTAGGCTCAGGGGTGGCCAGTAATAGTGGTCGCGGCACGTTTGGTAGAGTTGGGATACGTTTGGTTATGTTACGTTTCCTTAGGTCAGGAGAGAACGGTTTTGATGTCACTGCTGTAGTCTGCTATTAGGTGGATTTCTGCGCCCTAAAGCGACCTAATATTTTCAGCTTGGCCCTGTCAAGGCCAGCTGCTGTGGTCTCGGCACGTTACGATGAGTCAGGCTACTATGTGGTTGGTTGGGTTAGCCTACGTTTGGTAAGGATTGCATTAACTTTGTGTTGTACAATGCTTTTCGGAGGACGTCTGCGTTCTACTCTCAACTAGTATGATCTGCTTGACACTGGGAGGCCAGCTGTAGTCTTTGCGGTACGTAAGGTTGAGATATGTTACGTTTCGTTATGTTAAGGTTATTTCGGTTATTAGAGGATAGCTTCGACTTTAGGGCCATAGTCTGCCATTAGGATGATCTCTGCTCCCTACAGTGTTCCATCGCTTTCAGCTTGGGTCCGGTAAGCCTAGCAAGAGGTGCCTCGGCACATTATGATGAGTCAGGCTTCGCATGGTTAGGTTGGGTTAGGCTACGTTTAGTAAGTACAGCTTCAACTTTTGTGCTATACACCGATATTCGGTGGATTTTTGAGCTCTATTGTGCCCTAGTATATCCTGCTTAACTCTGGGAAGGGCCGCAATGGCTGTCTCGGCACGTCAGTTAGAGTTAGGCTACATTTGGTTATGTTAAGATTGGCTAGGGTAGGAGAGGATGGCATTGAGTATAGTACTATGGCCTGCTATTAGATGGATTTCTGCGCCCTACAGTGCCCTAATATTTTCAACTTTGCTATGGGAAGGCCAGAAATAGTGGTCGAGGCACGTTTGGTTACGATATGATACGTTTGGGTAAGTTACGATTCTTTAGGTTTGGAAAGCATGGCTTTGACTTTAGTGCTATAGTCTGCTATTACGTGGATTTCAACGCCCTGCAGTGGCCTGATATTTTCAGCTTGGCCCAGGCAAGGCCAGCAACAGTGGCCTCCGCGCGTTTATATGAGTCAGGCTACTTTCGGTTAGGTTGGATTAGGCGACGTTTGGTAAGGGTAGCTGTAACTTTTGTGCTGTACACTGCTAATCGGTGGGTTTCTGCGCTCTACTGCGCTCTACTATGTGCTGCTTGGCTATGGGGTGGACTGCAGTAGGGGTCTCGACACGTTACGTTGAGTTAGGCTGCGTTTGTATATGCTCTACTGGTTTGGGTTAGGCTTGTGTAGCTCTGTCTTTTCTGATATACACTGCGATTTGATGGATTTCTGCGCTCTAATTACCGCAAGTGTGTTCTGCTTGCTTGTCTGGAGGCCAGCAATAGTGGTCACGGCACGTTAGCTTGAGTTGGGTTATGTCTGGTTATGTTACGATTGGTTAGGTTAGGGGAGGATAGAATTGACTATAGCGATATAGTCCGATATTTGGTGGATCTCTGCGCCCGACAGCATTCCGGGCAACAGTCGTATGGCACGTCAGGTTGTGCTAGGTTACGTTTGGTTGGGTTAGGTTACGCTGTGTTAGGTTAGGATAGCTTCCACTTTGTGCGGGCGAGGGTCACCGCCCCCGGAGTTGACGTTATCCCACGCCGAGCCTTTGCACTGGCTCTGGAGACGTGTGGCGAACAGGTGCGGCGGCTGTTCGACAGCTGCCACAGGACCGGTTGCTTCCCGGAATATTGGAAGAGGGGGAGATTCGTGTTTACCCCAAAACCGGTGAAGCCGCCGGACTCTCCGAAGGCATACCGGCCTCTATGCCTGCTCGACGAGGGGTGCAAGTTCTTCGAGCGCGTTTTAGCTGCCCGTCTCCGGGGGCATTTAGCGGACGCTAGTCCCGATCTCAGCGACAGCCAGTTCGGTTTCCGGCAGGTTCGGTAAACGATGGACGCGATTAAGCGCGTTCCTAACCTGTCGAAGGCTGCCGTTGACCGGGCCGTTGTGGTGCTGTCGGTCGGCGTGGATATCGCTACTCCTTCAACACGCCGTCCGGTATGCTATGTTGTGCCACAGGGTTCCCCAACGCATGATGTCGGTGATCGACGACTGTTTGGCGGAGCTCTCGATCGAGTATCCTGGACGATACACGACAGTCGCGCGTGCGACGAACTGTGGTGTTCCACAGGGATCGGTACTCGGGACGATCCAAAGCACCTCGCGTGCGACGCCGTGTTGCGCACTCCCCTCTGCCCTGGCCTGAACCTGACGTGATACACGGACGAAACGATCGTGATTGCCGCCGGGTCGTTTTGGAAGGAGGCCACGCGGCGCGCGGAAAGCGGCGTAGCCCTCGTCCAGAATAGCATCCGGCGGAATGGGCTGAGCATCTCGGCCGAGAATACCGAGGTAATGATGTTTTGCCATCTGTCCCTGGGGAAGCCGCCCCAGTCACGGATGCGCGTGTGTAGCGTCGTAGTCGAGGTGCGGGACCGGATGGAATATCTCAGTCTCTACCTGGATGGTCACTGGACGATCGACGAGCATCTCCTCGAGCTGCATCCATGCCTGCGAGGGATGGCGCGTCGTTGTGTCGCCTGCTCCTCATCCTGGACGGGGCAGACGGGACGGTGCGCCGCCTCTACACGGGAGTCGTTCGCTCGGTGTCCATTTACGGGGCTCCGATCTGGGCGAACGGCCTGGTCGCTGTTCCGCGCAGTCGGGCGACTCTCGGGCGAGCCGCTCGCAGGATGGCGAACATGGTCGTGCGCTGTTACCGCACAATTTCCCACGATGCTGCGATGGTCCTGGCGGGTGTTCCGCCGTCCGAACTGTCAGCGGGGGGGGAGGCCCGAATCTACGGGCTCCTCCACCGGGGCGGCGACTGTGCTACTGAAGAAGGGGCCGCTTCTTCGAGGCGAAATGTCCGACTGTCCGTGATGACCGCCTGCCGAGCTGGTCTGATGAAGCAGAGCAGCCGTTGGCACCGGCTGATCGGGGTTGTGCCCCCAGTGCTGGATGCATTGGCGCGCAGCGGCAGCCAGCACACTTTCCGTCTGACACATGTGCCATCCGGGCTCGGTTGCTTCGGGGAGTGCCTGCGCCGCGTCGGGCGGGAACGTGAGACGCGGCGTCACCGCTCCGGAGAAGGGCGGTACACGGTGCAGTGCACGCTGGAGGAACATCCGGCGTGGGCTAGCGCGCGCCGGCTTCTTTGTCACGTGGTTGGTCGGGACCTTTCCCTCTTCGTCGTCGTGGCGCAAATGACGGAGAGCTTAGGTGCAGAGCGTGCAGTGGCCTCCATATGCGAGGCGGTTATGTTACAGAAGGAGGCCGTGGAGAGGGCCAGCCAGCGTTGCCCGTGCTCCTCACGCGTAGGACGGTGTTGGCTGCAAGCGCGGCGCCTGTTGGCTCCGCGCGCACAACCGGATGGATAAACGCGTTGGCCAACCACCGTCCCGAGCGATGCTGCACCTACGCCCGTGGCGGCCGCCTCTCTCTGCCATTGTAATCCAGGTGTGTGTGACAAAGGGCAGACGGGTGGGTGCCCGTCTGTTTGAGAGAACGTTGTCCGGGCGCGCGGCGCCACGCGGCAGTGGCGTGGATACCGCAAGGTGAGCGTGTGACGCGGTGTGGTGGTATGCGTGGTGTTTGTGCCTGTAAACGAGACTTCTCGCGCGCATGGACACGGATGGTTTGGGTGCGACCACCTGTCGCGCCGGAAGGGAGCTGCGGCTGCGTCGCGGGGGCGTCCTGGCAGTTGCAAATCCGCGAAATCCAGGGAGCTCCGAAATGGGAAGGGTTGGCCATCGTGGCGGTTTTAGTGGTTAAAAGGCCAAGGCTACCGCTCCCCCTCCCGCAGGGTGCCGGTTACATGTGGAAGATATCCCCCACGTGAAAAAAGGACAGCTTCGTCCTCTTTGCTGCACACTCAGTAATGGTTGTCTCGGAACGTTAGCCTCGGATAGGGTACGTTTGGATAGGCTAAGTTGGCTTTGGTTAAGTTTGGATAACTTCGTCCTTTCTGCTGTACCCTGCTAGCCTATGGATTTCTGCTCTCTACTCTCCTCTATTATGCCCTGCTCGCCACTTGGGGCCAGTAATAATGGCCACAGCACTTCAATTTGTATTGGGCTACGTTTAGTTGGGTTACGTTGTGTTAGGCCAGGAGAGGATAGCTTCGGCGTTTGTCCTATATACTGCTGTTCGGTGCACTTCTGCGCTATACCGTGCTCTAATAAGCTCTGGTGGGTTCTGGAGAGGCCAGCAATAGTGCCCGTGGAACGTTAGGTTTTGTTAGGTTACGTTTGGTTGGGTTATGTTAGCACGGGTTACGTTTGTATAGCTTTGACCTTTCTGCTACACGCTGCCTTCCTATTGACTTCTGCGCCTCATTCTCCCCAAATATGTTCTGCTTGGCAATGGGGAGGCCAGCAATTCTGGTCCAGGCACGTTAGGTTGGTTAGGTTACATTTGGGAATGCTACAATTGGTGAGGTTAGGAGAGGATGGCTTTGACTTTTGTGGTATACATTGCTATTCGTTAGACTTCTACGCTCTACTGTGCTGTAGCATATTCTGCTTGGCTCTGCGGAGGCTAGCAGTAGTGCTCTCGTCACGATAGGTTGAGTTAGGTTACGTTTGGTTAGTTTATGGTTGCATGGGTAAGGTACGGTTGGTTTCGATTATTCTGCTATACACTGCGAATCTATGGATTTCTGCGACGTGCTCTCCTCTAACATGTCCTGCATCGCCCAGGGAGGCCAGCAACAGTGTTCGCGGCTCGCTAGGTTGAGTTGAATTACGCTTGGTAATGTTAGGTGTGGTTAGGTTGGGTTGGGATAGCTTTGACCTTTTTGCTGTACACTGCTTTTCGGTGGATTTCTGCACTCTACTGCGCTCTAGTGCTCTCTGTTTGGCTTTGGGGAGGACAGCAATAGTGGTCTCGACACGTCAGGTTGCGTTATGCTACGTTCCCTAAGGATATGTTATATCGTGTTCGGTATGGATTGCTTTGACTTTCGTGGTATAGACCGATTTTCGGTGGGCTCCTGGGCTCTACTGTGCTCTAGTATGTTCTGCTTGGCTCCGGTATGGCCAGGAACAGTGGCCACGGTACGTTAGGATGAGATGGACAAAGTTCGGTCTTGATGCGTTTGGTTAGGTTAGGATGGGGTAGCTTCGACTTTTATGCGATACACCGCCATTTCTTGGACTTCAGCTTTATACGTTGCTCTAATGTGCCCAGCTTGGCTCTGGGGAGGACAGCAACGTTATTCTCGGCAGGTTACGTTTAGCTATGTGCTCTTGGCTTGGCTAGGCTAGGATATGTTTGTTTAAGGTAGCTTTGTCTGCTGTGCTATACACTGTTATTGGGCGGACATCTGTGCACTGCATTGCTCTACTAGCGTCTGCTTGAATCCGTGGATGTCGGCACTAGACGTCGTGACACGTTTGGTTGGGATTGGTTACGTTTGGTTAGGTTTGGTTAGGATAAGTTAGGATGGGATGGCTTTGACTTTTGTGCGATGCACTGCCACGATGCGGATTTCTATGATCTACTGTGCTGTAGTATACTCTGCTTGGCTATGTGGAGGTCAGCAGTAGTGGCGTAGTCCGGTTGTTTGAGGTTACTTTATGTCAGCTTAGAATAGCTTCGGCTTTTGTGCTACACGCTGCTGTTATATGTACCTTTGCGCTCTTCTGTGCACCATCGCACTCTTCTCGTCTCTGTGTATGCCAGGTGTAGTGTTCTCGGCCCGTCTGGTTGTGGTATGTTACGCTTTGTTGTATTGCATTTGGTTATGTTAGGATAGGATAGCTTTGACTTTTACGACACACACAGATATTCTGTGGATTCCTGCGCTCTTCTGTGCCCTAGTATATTCTTCATGCCTCTTTGGAGGCCAGCAGTATTGGTCTCGGCACGTTAGCGTGTGTTAAATTACGTTTGGTTATGTTACGTTCGGTTAGGTTAGGATGGGTTTGCTTTGACTTTTGTGCTATGCACGGCTATTCGGTGGATTTCTGCCCACTACGTTGCTCTTCTTTGCGCTGCTCGACTGTGCGGACACGAGCAACAGCGGTCGTGGCACGACAGATTGAGATATATTACGTTTCGTTAGGCTATGGTAGGTTACGTATCGCTAGTATGGCACTAATTTTCGCGTTATACACGGCTGTTCGGAAATATCTGCGCTCTACTGTTCTCTAATATGTGCTGCTTGGCTCTGGGGAGGCCTGTAATATATGTCTCTGATCGTTATGTTTGGTTACTTTACTTTTGGTTAGGCTAGGTTAGGTGAGGTTAGGTTACGCTATCATTGACTTTTGTGGTATACATTACATTTTGGTGGCTTTAGGCGATCTACCGTGCTCTAGCATATTCTTCTTGACTCTGGGGAGGCCAGCAATAGTGGTATCGGCCCGTTAGATTAAGTCAGGTTCCGTTTGGTTATGGTACGTTTGGATAGGTTGGGACAGGGTAGCTTTGACTTTTTTGCTATACACTGCAATTGTGTGGATTTCTGCGGTTTGCGCTACCCTACTCTACTCTGCTAAACCCTCTGGAGGGCAGTAGGGGTGGTCGGAGTACATTAGGTGGTGTTATGTTGCGTTTGGCTGTGACAGGTTAAGTTGTGTTAGGGTAGTTTCGACTATTATGCAACACACTGCTATTATATCGACTTCTGCACTCCTCTGTGCGCTACCACATCCTGCTTGTCTTTGTGAACATTAGGAATAGCGTTCTCGGCACGTTAGGTTGAAATATGTTACGTGGGTTAGGTTAGGTTTGGTTAGGTTTTGCTATGTTATCCACGTCTTTTGCGCTATACACTGCTATTCGGCGGGTATCTGCGCTCTACTGTGCTGTACCATACCCTGTTCGACTCTGGGAAGGTGAGCAATAGTGACCATGACACGATAGTTTGTGTCAGGCTACGCCTGGTATTGTTACGATTGGTTAGGTTAGGATAGTGTAGCTTCGACTTTTTTGCTATACACCGCGATTAGGAGGGTTTCTATGCTTTACGTTGCTCTACTGCTCTCTGTTAGACTCTGGGGAGGCCAGGAACAGTGTCCTCGGCACATTAGGTTGAGTTAGGCTACGTTTGGTTAGATTACGTTAGTTTGGGTTAGGTACGGATTGCTTTGACTTTCGCGGTATAGACTGTTTTTCGGTGGACCTCTGCGCTCTATTGTGCACTAGTATGGTTTGCTTGCCTCTGGGGATGCCAGCAACAGTGATCTCGGCAGGTTAGTTTCAAATGGGCAGAGTGCGGTTTCGTTACGCTTGGTGACGTGTGGATAGGGCAACTTTGACTTTTATGCTATACACCGATATCTGGAGGACTTCTGCTCTGTGCATTGTTCTAATTCGCCCTGTATATATCTCGGGAGGCCAGCCATTTCGGTACGCTATGTTTAGCTATATCACAGAAGGCTTGCCTATGTTTGGACAGGCTTTATTAAGATACCTTCAACTTTTGTGCCATACACGGCAATGAGGTGTTTTACTGCCCTCTACTGTGATATTGTATGTTCCGCTTGGCTCTGGGCACGCCACCAATTGTGGTCCCGGCACGCTATGATGGCTTAGGTTGCGCTTGGCTAGGCTAGGTTAGGATATGTTTGGTTAGGTTATCCGTGTCTCTTGTTCTATACACTGCTCTTCGGTTGATATCTGTGCAGTGCAATGCTCTACTGGCATCTGCTTCTCATCGGGGAGGCCAGCAATGGCAGTCGTGACAGATCTGACTGGGTTGGGTTTCGTTTGGTTAGGCTAAGTTAGGACACGTTAGGTTAAGATGGCTTTGACCTTTGTGCTATGAACTGCTATTTGGTCAGTAGCTACGCTCTAAATTGCTGTACTATCATCTTCCTGTCTCTATGGAGTCCAGCAACTGTGGTCGCCTCACGTCGGGTTGGGGTTCGTAACGTCCGCTTAGGTTACGTTTGGTTAGGTTAGGATAGGATAGCTTTGACTTTTGTGCTGTATGCTGCTATTCGGACGATTCCAGAATCATACATGGCTCTGGTATACTCTGCTTAACTCTCGTGAGCCCAGCAATGGCTTTCGTGGCACGTCGGCCTGGGTTACGTTACGTCTGCTCATGATACGATTGGTAATATTTTCTCGCGCTGGAACCACGCCTGGAAGGTATGGCGGGGGCGCTGTGTCGCCTGCTACCCAACCTGGGAGGGCCAGACGGGTGGGTGCGCCGCCTCTACACAGGAGTCGTTCGCCCGGTTGCACTTTACGGGGCTCCGATCTGGGCGAACGACCTGGTCGCCAGTCCGCGCAGTCTGGCGATTCTCCGGCGAGTCGCTCGCAGGATGGCGATCAGGGTCGTGCGCGGTTACCGCACGACATCCCAAGAGGCGACGACGGTCCTGGTGGGTGTCCCGCCATTCGAAATGCAAGCGACGGCAGAGGCCCGTATCTACGATCTCCTACACGCTGGCGGCGGCAGTGCCCCAGAAGAAGGGTCCGCTCCGTAGAGGCGGAGGGTAAGTGAGTCCCTCATGACCGCCTGGTGAGCTCGGCTGAGGAAGCCGAGTAGCCGGCGGCACCTGGCGTTCGAGGCTGTGCTCCCCGTGTTGGATGCATGGGGGCACAGCGGCAGCCGGCACACATTCCACCTAACACAGGTGCTAACCGGGCACGGGTGAGTCGGGGAGTACCTGTGTCTTATCGGGCGGGCACGTGACACGCGGTGTCAACCCTGCGGGGAAGGGCGGGCACGGCGCAGCACACGCTGGAGGAATGTCCGGCGTGGGCTCGCGAGCGCCGGGTACTGTGTCGCGTGGTGGGTAGGGATCTTTCGCTCTCAGTCGTCGTGGCGCGGATGATGGAGGGCTTAGGTGCGTGGCGTGCGGTGGGCTCCTTCTGCGAGGCGGTTATGCTACAGAAGGAGACCGCGGAGAGAGCCCGCGAGCGTAGCGCGTGCTCCTCGCGCGTAGGGCGGCGGAGGCTGCAAGCGCGGCGACGGAGGGCGGCGTGCGCACTGCCGGATGTGTTAACGCGTTAGACCTCCGCCTTCGCGAGCGACCATGTACCTACGGCCGGGGAGACCGTCTCTCTCTCCCGTTGTAACCTGGGTCAGGGTAACCACGAGCTGACGTGTGGGGGCCCGTCGGTTCGAGGGACCGCGGTCTGGGCGCATGGCTTCGCGTGATGGTCGCGCGGCGTCCGCAGGGTATGCGTGCGCTGCGGTGCGCTGGTATGCGTGTTGTGTGCGTGTGAGTGTGTGTGTGTATGCCTGTAAACGACCCGTCTCGCGCGCATGGACATGATTGTTTCGGGTGCGATTACCCGTCGCGCCGGGATGGAACTGCGGTTGCGTCGCGGGGGCGTCCTGGCAATTGCGTCGCCGCGAAGTCCAGGGCGCACCGAAATGCGAAGGGCTGGCCATCTTGGGGGTTTTAGTGGGTAAAAATCCCACATAACCCCGCCCCCTCCCCTAAGGGGGCCGGGTACCTTTGGAAGATTTCCCCCACGTGAAAAAGAAAGATAGGGTAACCTTAACTTTTGTGCTATACACTGCTGTTCGGAAGATTTCTGCACCCTTCGTTGCTCTACTATAGTCTGCTCGACTCTGGGTGACCAGCAATAGCGGTCGTGGCACGACATGTTGTATTATGTTGCGTTTGGTTAGGTAAGGTCTGGTTAAGATTGGTTAGGATGGTTGTGACTTTCCTGCTATTCACCGTTATTCTGTTTATACCTGCCCCCTGCTGTGCTCTAATATGCCCTGCTTTGCACTGCCGATGCGAGAAAGTGTGCCCGCGAGATGTTAGAGTGAGCTAGACTACGTTTGGTTAGCATACGTTAGCATGGGATATGTGTGGACATCTTTCACTTTTCCGCTGTACACTGCGGTTCTATGGACTTCTGCGCCCTACTCTCGTCCGATATGTTCTACATGGCTCTGCAGAGGCCAGCAATAGTGGTATCGGCCTGTTATGTTTAGTTAGGCTACGTTTGGTACCGTACTGTTGGTTTAGGTTAGGCTCGGGCAGGGTTATCTCTTCTGATATACCCTGCGGTTCTATGGATTTCGGTGTTCTAGTCTCCACTAAAATTTTCTGCTTGAATTTGGGAGGCCAGTAGTGGTGGTCGCGGCGCGTTAAGTTGAGCTTGGTTACGTTTGGTTAGGTTCGGAGTGGATAACTTTGACTTTAGTGACGCAGTCGGCTATTAGGGCGATTTCTACGACCAACCGCCAGCTAATGTTCTCAGCTTGACTCTGGGAAGACCAGCAATAGTGTCACCGGCACGTTATGTTCTGTCAGGTTCCGTTCGGATAGGGCGGGTTAGGATATGTATGGTTAGGATAGCTTTATCTTTCGTGCTGTGAAATGCTCCTCGGTGGATTTCTGTGCTCTACTGTGCCCTAGTATGTCCTGCTCGTCTCTGCCGACCACAGCAGCAGCGGTCTCGGAACGTTAGCTAGAGTTAGGCTATGTTTGGTTTTACTCCGTTGGTCTGGGCTAGGCTTGTGTAGCTATGACTTTCCTGATACACACTGCGATTCCATGGATTTCCTCGTTCTACTCACCACTAACCTGTTCTGCATTTCTCTGTGGTGGTCAGCAATAGCCTCCGCGGCACGTTAGGTAGAGTTAGATTACGTTTGGTTATGTTACAGTTGGTTATGTTAGGAGAGGGTAGCTTTGACATTAGTGTTATAGTCTGCTGTTACGTGGATTTCTGTTCGCTCCTGTGCATTAGTATTATCATCTAGACTCTGGAAAGGCCAGCAATAGTTGTCTCGGCACGTTACGTTGAGACAGGTTGCGTTCGAATATGTTGGGTTAGGCAATGTTTGGTCAGGGTAGCATTAACTTTTGCGCCTTACGCTGCTATTCAGCAGATTTCTGCTCCCTACTGTGCTTTAATATTATCAGATTGGCTCTGAGAATGCCTGCAATAGTGGTGTCGGCACGTTATTTTGAGTTGTGTTACGCTCGGTTCGGTTGGGTTAGGATAAGCCTGATCAGGATAGCTACAACTTCCGTGCTGTACACTGCTGTTTGGCGGATTTCGGGCCTCTACTGCGCTCTAGTGTGTCCTACTTGGCTCTGTGTGGCCAGCAATAGTGGTCGCAGCACGCAAGTATAAGTTAGGGTACCTTCGGCTCTTTTACGATCCTTTAGGTTAGGGGAGGGTATCTAAGACTCTAGTGTTATACTCCTGAATTTGGTGGATTTCTGCGCGCTACAGTGCTCGAATATTTTCAGCTTGGCTCTGGCAGGACCAGCAATAATGGTCTCGGCACTATACGAAGAGACAGGTTACGTTCGGTTAGGTTGTATCTGGCTTAGCCTGGCCAGGGTAGCTATAACTTATGTGTTGTACGCTTCTGATCTCTGGATTTCTACGATCA
>NW_016914258.1:0-3085 GCF_001483705.2 Eufriesea mexicana | reverse complement strand
GGGGGGGGGGGCAACAATAACAGTCTCGGCATGCTTGGTTGAGATAGGCTATGTTCCGATATATGATGTTGGTTTGGGTTAGGCTTGGGTAGCTATGACTTTTCTGACGTAAGTTGCGTTTGTATGGACTTCTGCGCCCAACTCTCCACTACCCCTTTCTGCTTGGCTCTGCGGAGGCCAGCAATAGTGCCCACGGCACGTTAGTTTGTGCTTGGCTACGTATGGCTATGTTACGATTGGTTAGGTTGGGAAATGTGGCTTTGGCCTTAATGCTATTGTCTTCTGTTAGGTGGATTCCTGCGCCCTGCAGTGCTCTATTGCGTTCAGCTTGGCTCTGGGAAGGCCGGCAAAAGTGGCCTCGGGACCTTATGTTGAGTCGGGTTACGTTCGGTTCAGCTCGTTTAGGATAAGCTTGTTCAGGATTGCTACAACATTCGTGCTGTACACAGCTTTCGGCGGATTTCGGCCCTCTACGGCACTCTAGTGTGTCCCACTTGGCTCTTAGGGGCCAGTAATAGTGGTCGCAGCACGTAAGTGTAAGTTAGGACACTTTTGGTTAAGTTACGCTTCTTTTGGCTAGGAGAGGACAACTGTGAATCTAGTGCTATATTCTGCTGTTAGTTGGATTCCTGCGCCCTGCAGGAATCTAATATTTTCAGCCGGGCTATGGCAAGGCCAGCAATAGTGGTCTCGGCTCGCTATGTCCAGTCAGATTAGGTTCGGTTAGGGCGCGTCGGGCACAGGTTGGTCAGGATAGCTTTAGCTTTTGTGCTGTACACTGCCATTCGGTGGTTTTCTGCGCTCTACTGTGCTCTATTATGTCCTGGTGGGCGCTGGGGCGGGCAGCAGTAGCGGTCTCCTCACGTAAATTTCAGACAGGCTATGTTTGGTCATGTTCTGTTGGTTTGGGTTAGCCTTGGGTTGCTTTGGCTTTTCACATATACACTGCGATTACGTGGATTTCTGTGTTCCACTCAACACTAATGTGTTCCGCTTTACACTGGGTAGACCAGCAATTGTGATCGCGGCACGTTAGGTTGAGTTACGTTACGTCTGGATATGTTACGTTTGGTTATGTTACGATTGGTTGGGTTAGGGGACGGTAGCATTGACTTTAGTGGTATAGTCTGCTATTAGGAGGTTTTCTGCGCACTACAGTGCTCTAACATTTTCATCTTGCCCTTGGGAAGGCCAGCAGTTGTGTTAAAAGCACGTTATGCTGATCCAGGTTACGACCGGTAATGTTATCTTTGGCTATATATGGTCAGGGCAGCATGAACTTTTGGCGGTGCACGGCTATTCGGTGGGTTTCTGCACTCTACTATGGTCTAGTACGCCCTGCTTAGCTCTGGGGAAGGCAGCAATAGCGGTCTCGGCACGTTAGGTTGAATTATGCTTTGTTTGGTTATGTTCAGATGGTTAGGGTTAGACTCGTGTAGCTTTGATTTTCCTGATATACACTGCGATCCTATGGATTCCTGCGAACTACTCTCCACTAATATGTTCTGCTTGACTCTCGGGTGGTAAGCTATTGTGGTCGCGGCACGTTAGGTTGAGTTAGGTTAGGTTTGGTCATGTTACGATTGGTTAGGTTAAGAGGGTATAGCTTCGTCTTAAGTGCAGTATTCTACTGACAGGAGGATTTCTGCGCTCTACGGTGCTCTAATATATTGAGAAAGACTCGGGCATGGCCAGCAACGTTGGTCTCCGCACGTTATGGTGTGTCAGGCTACGTTTTGTTAGGTTGGGTTAGGCTACGTTTGGCAAGGATATCTTTCACTCGTGCGATGTACACAGCAATTCGACGGAGTTCTTCCCCCTATTGTGCTCTAGTACGCCCTGCTTGCCTCTCTGGAGGGCAACAACATCGGTCTCGGCAGGTTAGGTAGGGCCAGGCGATGTTTGGTTATGTCCTGTTCGTTTGGTTTAGGCTTGGGTGGTTTTGACTATTCTGATATACACTGCGATTATATGGATCCCTGCGTTCTACCTTCCACTAGTGTCTTCCGCTTGAGTGTGTGTAGGCCAGTGATAGCGGTCGCGGCACAATAGCCTCTGTTATGTTACGCTTGGTTATTATACGTTTGGTGAGGTTAGGAGGGGATAGCTTTGACAATAGTGGTATAGTCTGCTGTGAGGTGGACTCCTGCTCTCTACTGTGCATTAGTATTATCAGATAGACTCTGGGAAGGCCAGCAATAGTTTTCCCGTCACGTTATGTTGAGACATGTTACGTTCGGTTATGTTGGGATAGGCAATGTTTGGTCAGGATAGCTTTAAATTTTGTGCCGTACACTGCTATCGGTGGATTTCGGTACTATACTGCGCTCTAATCTGACCTACTTAGCTCTGGTGGGGCCAGTAATAGTGGTCGCAGCACGTTAGTGTAAGTCATGGCACGTTCGATTACGTTACGATACTTTAGGTTAGGGGCGTGTATCTAAGGTTCTAATGCTATAGTCTGTATTAGGTGGATTTCTGCGCACTGCAGTGCGCTAATATTTTCAGCTTGGCTCTGGCAACGCCAGCTATAATGATCTCGCCAATTTACGATGGGGCAGGCTTCGATCGGATAGGTGTCGTGAAGCTCAGTTTTGTCAGAATAGCTTTATCTTTTGTGCTGTACACTGCTCTTCGGTAGCCTTCTGCGTTCTACTTCGCTCTAGTATGTCCAGCGTGACTCTGGGGATTGCAACTATAGCTGTCTCTGATCGTTACGTTGAGACAGGCTATGTTCGGCTATGTTCTGTTGCTTTGGGTTATGCTTGCCTAGCTTTGACTTCTCTGATATACGCTGCGATTATATGGATCTCTGCGTTCTACTCTCCGCTAGCCTGTTCCGCTTGACTCTGGGGAGGCCAGCAATAGTGGTCGCAGCACGTTAGATTGAGTTGGGTTATGTTCGGTTGTGTTACGTTTGGTTAGGTTAGGAGAGGATGTCCTTGACTTTTGTGCTATGGTCTGCTATAAGATGAATTTCTGCTCCCTACGGAGCTTTCACAATTTCTGCATGGCTCTGTGAAGGCCAGCAATAATGGTCTCGACACGTTGTGTTGAGTCATGTTACGTTCGGCTAGGCTGGGTT
>NW_016914257.1:0-899 GCF_001483705.2 Eufriesea mexicana | reverse complement strand
TCCACTGCGATTCTATGTATTTCTGCGCTCTACTCTCCACTACAATGCTCTGCTTGGCTCTCCAGAGGCCAGCAATACTGGTCGCGGCACGGTAGGTTGAGATAGATTACGTTTCGTTGTGTTACGTTAATATGGGTTTGGTTGGGATATCTTATACTCTTGTGCTCAACACTGCAATCCTATCGGCTTCTGGGTTCTTCTGTACTCCATCATATTATGATTGCCTCTGCGGATGCCAGGAATAGTGTTCTCAGCGCGTTAGGCTGTATCATATGACGTTTCGTTAGGTTAGGTTAGGTTCGGTTTGGTCAGCATGCCTTTGCCTTTCATGCTATGCACTGCCATTCGGTGGATTGATTCGCTTTACACTGATCTACTGTACTATGCTCGGCCCTGGGGTGGCCACTAATTGTGGCCTCGGCAGGTTAGGTTGCGTTAGGCTACGTTTGGTTGGGACATGATTGTCTGTGTTAGGTTTGGATAGCGTCGTCGATTGTCTTTCGTGGAATACACCGTTAATCGGTGGTTTCTCCTCTCTACTGCGCTGGAATGTATTCTGCTTGGCCCTGGGATGTCCAGCAGTAGTGGTCGCGGCTCCTGATTTTGTGTTACGCTCCGTTCGTTCAGGCTATATTTATCTGGGTTAGCATTGGATAGCTTTGCCTTTTCTGCTATACTCTGCGATTCTATGTATTTCTGCTCTCCAGTTTACTCTAAAATATTCTGCTTGACTACTGGTGGCCAACCGTAGTGATCGCGTTAGGTTAGGCTCAGTTAGGCTACATTTGGTAGCGTTCCGAATGGTTATGTTAGGATATGCTAGCTCCGTGGTTTGGGCTGTACACTGCCTTTCGGCGGATTTCTGCACTCTACTATGCCCTAATATGTTCAGCTCGGCC
>NW_016914256.1:1771-10114 GCF_001483705.2 Eufriesea mexicana | reverse complement strand
GGCATCCCTAGAGACCAGTAGAAAATATTAGTGCACAGTAGGGAGCAGAAACTCTTTGAATAGAAGCGCGTAGCAAAGGAGTCAGTGCTACACTGTCCGAACGTAACGAAGTGTGACATATCCAAACGCAAACTAACTCAACCTATCGTGCCATGGCAACTACTGCTCCCCACACCAGAGCCGAGCAGCACAGATTAGGAGAGAGGAGAATTCAGAAATCCATAGGAACACAGTGTATAGACGAAGGTCATGGCTATCATAATCGAACTACACCTAACCCAAACTCGCAAATGTAACATAATGGTGATCACGGCAAGTTACGTTTGGATAGGTTAGGTTAGATTATTTTTGGTCCGGCTGCCATCGTCTATTGTGGTATGCACAAAAATGCGTTCGATTTCTATGCTCTACTGTGCTCTAGCATACTCTGCCCGACTCTGCGGGTGCCAGCAAGAGTGGTATCGTAACCTAAGTTTGGGTTAGGTTTCGTTTGGTAAGGTTGGGATAGGATAGTTCCGACTTTCACGCTCTACACTGCCTTTCGGTGGATTTCTGCTCTCTACCGTGATATAATATGATCTGCTTGGCTTAGGGATGCTAGCTATAGTGCTCTCGGCAAGTTAGGTTGAGTTAGGTTGCGTTTGGATAGGTTAGGCTTCTCTGGGTTGGATTTGACCTTTCTGCTATACATTGTCATTCTTTGGACTTCTGCGCTCTACTCTCCTTTAATATTTTCTGCTTGACGTTGGGGAGGACAGCATATTGGACTCCGCTCGTTTGGTTCATTTCGTCTACATTTGTTTGGGTCGGGTTAGGTCTGATAAGGTAAGGGAATCCTTGACATTTGTGCTATTCGCTGCTATTTGGTGGCTGCCAGCGCTCTACTATTCTCTAGGGTGTACTGCTTGCCTCTGCGGATGCAAGTAAAATTGGTCTCGGCACATTACGTTCAGTTATGCTATGATTGGTTCTATTACGCTTGGATAGGTTAGGATAGGATTGCTTCGACTTTTGTGATATACGCTGCCATTCGCTGGATGTCTATGCTCTACATTGCTCTACTCTACTCTACTCGACTCAGGGTTGGCCAGAAATAGTCTTTGACTTTTGCACTGCACACTGAAATGCGGGGCATTTCTTCGCTCTACTGTGCTCTAGTTTGTTCCGCTTAGCTATCGGGAGGACGGAAATATTGTTCTCGCCAAGTTTGTTTGACATATGCGACGCTTGACTATATTACGTTAGCTATGGTTAGGTTTGGGTAACTTCGTCATTTCTGCTATGTACTGCGATTCTATGGATATCTGCTCTCTACTAGCGTCCATTATGCTCCGCTAGGCTATTGGGAGGCCAGCTATACTTGTCGCGGCATGTTAGGTCGGGTTAGATTTCGTTTGGAATGGTTAGGTTACTTTGGTTTGGTCCGGATAGCTTTGACTTTTGTGCTCAACCCTGCTATACTATGGACCTTTGCGTTCTACTGTGCTCTACCATATTCTGCTTGTCTCTGAGGACGCCAGCAACAGTGGCCGCGACACGTTAGTTTTCGTTATGTCAAGTTTGGTTAGGTTACGTTAGGTTAGGTTTGGTCAGCATGCCTTTGACTTCTGTGCCGTTCACTGCTATTCGTTGTATTCCTACGCCCACATTGCTCTACTATACTCTGCTAGACCCTGGGGTGGCCATTAATATTGGCCTCGGCAGGTTAGGTTGTGTTAGGCTACGTTTGGTTCGGCCATGAATGCTTGTGTTATGTTTGGGTAGCCTTCACTTTTCTGCCATACACTGCGATTCCATGGATTTCTGCGCTCTACTCTCCTCTAATATAATCCGCTTAGCTCTGGGGAGGCCATAAATGGTTGTCTAGCCACGTTAGTTTGGGTTAGGTTACGTTCGGTTGTGATATGTTTGTATTGGTTGAGCTAGGGTTGCTACGACTTTTGCGCTATACACTGCTTTTCGTCCGATATATGCCCTCTACTGCGCTCTAATAAGTTCAGCTTCGCTTTCGGAGGGCCAGCAATACAATATTGTTCTCGGCAGATTATTTTCAGTTACATTACGTTTGGTTAGGCTAGGTTAGTTCGGGTCAGGTTAGGATGGCTTTGACTTTTCTGCTATACACTGTCATCCGGTGGATCTCTGCCCTCAACTGTGCTCTAACATGTGCAGCTTGGCTCTGTGGAGGCCAGCAACAGAGGTCTCTGCTTGTTAGGTTTAGCTGTTCTGTGTTTGGTTAGATGCTGTTATGTCAAGTTAAGTTAGGATATCCCTGCCTTTTGTGCTATATACTGCTATGTGGTGGCTTTCTGCGCTCTACTGTGCTCTAGTGTATTCAGCTTGACTCTGGGGAACCTTGCAATAGTGGTCTCGGCGCGTCAGTTTAGGTTATGCTACGTTTGGTTTGGTTAGTTTAGGCCTGGATAAGTTTGGGTATCCACGGCCCTTGTGGTACTCACTGCAATGCGGTGGATTTCTGCGCTCTACTGTGGTTTAGTACATTCTGCTTGTCTGTGTGGAGGCTAGCAATAGTGGTGTCGTCGTGTTAAGTTGAGATGTGTTACGATTGGTTACGTTACGCTCGGCTAGGTTAGGATAGACTACTTCCACTATTGTGGTTTGCACCGCTATTACGCGGATTTCTATGGTATACTGACCTCTACTACATTCTGCTTGGCTCTGGGGAGTCTAGGAGCAGAGGTCGGTGTACGTCGTGTTTAGATATGCTACGTTTGTTTAAGTTGGGTTAGGTCAAGTTAGGATAGGTTATCTAGGCTGTTGAGGCATTCACTAAAATGCGGTGGTTTTCTGCGCTCTACTGTGCTCTAGTACATTCTGCCTGTCTCTTTGGAGGCCAGCAACAGTTGTCCTGCCATATTGGGTTGTGATCGGCCACGTTCGGCATGTTACGTTTGGCTAGGTTAGTATAGCCTATCCTGACTTTTGTGCTATTCGCTGCTTTTCGGTGGATTTCTTCGCCCTTGCGAGCTCTAATGTGCTCTGCCTTGGTCTGAGGAGGCCTGTAATATTGGTCTCGTCACGCTATGTCGAGTTACACAACGTTTGGTTAGGTTAGGTTAGGTTAAGCTCGGTCAGGTAATCTTTTACTTTCGTGCTCTACACTGCTATTCGGAGCATTTCTGATTTCGACTATGCTCTACTATACTCTGCTTGGACATGACAAGCAAGGAATAACGTTTGCGGCACGTTACGATTGGTTAGGCTACATGTGACTTGGTTATGTTAGCATGGATTAGGGTCGGATATCTACCACTTTTGTGCTATACACTTCGATTATATGGATTCCTGTGCTATACTCTCCTCCAATAAGCTCGGACTGACTCTGAGGGGGCCAGCGATACTGGTCGCAGCACGTCAGATTGAGTTGGGATTACGTTTGGTTAGTCTTGGATAGGTTGTGTCCTGTTTGGATAGCTTTGTCTTTTGTGCTCAACACTGCTGTACTATGGGCTCCTGCGCTCTACTGTGCTGCGTCGTGCTCTGTATAACATGTACGGCAGCGATGTTTGTCGCGGAGCGTTAGTTTGTGTTACGTTAAGTTTGGTAAGGTGACTTTAGGTTATGTTTGGTTGCGTTTGCTTTGGCTTTTGTGATATACACTGCTATTCGGTTGATATCTGCGCTCAGCGTTGCTCTACTAGCATCCGCTTGTCTCAGGGCAGGTCAGCAATAGTGGTCTACACACGTTACGTCGAGTTACGTAACGTTCGTTTAGGCTAGGGCAGGTTAGGTTTGGTCAGGATATCTTTGACTTTTGTGATATTAACAGGAACGCGGTGGACTTCTACGCAATACTGTTCTCTAGTATATTTCGCTGGGCTCCGCGGAGGCTAGCAATAGCTCTTTCGACAAGTTAGGTAATGAAGGTTACATTTGTTTAGGTTAGGATAGCCTGTGCTAGGCTATGATGTCTATGACTTTTCTGATATTCATTGCCATTCTATGGACTTCTGCGCTCTGCACTCCTGTAATATGTTCTGCTTGACGATGGGGAATCCAGCAAAGGTGTGCTCGGCTCGTTAGCTTTAGTTTGTTTACGTTTGGTCTGGTAAGGTAAATTCAGGTTGGGTCAGGATTTGTCTGTCTTCTGTGCTATACACTGCGATTTGGTGGCTATCTGCGCCCTATTGTGTTCCAGTATATACTGCTTGTCCCTGGGGATGCCAGCAACAGCCCTCCCGTCACGTCATGTTAAGTTAGGCTACGTGTGTTTATATTACGTTTGAACATGCTATTATAGGATAGTATTGACTTTTGTGCTCTACACTGTTATTCGGTGGGCTCTTGCGCTCCACTGTTCTCTAATACGCTATGCTTGGCTCTGAGGAGGCCGGCAATAGTTGTCTCGGCACGTTAGTTTGAGTTGGGCAACGTTTGGTTAGGATACGTTAGTTTGTGTTTGGTTTGCATAGCTTCTACTTTCGTGTTACACACTGCTGCATGGTAGATTTCTGCATTCTGCTGTGCCCTTGTATGTTCAGCTTTGCTCTGGGAGGGCCAGCAGCAGTGGTATCGGCACGTTACGTTGAGTTAGGCTACGATTGGTTACTTTACGGTTTGTCAGGTTAGGGTTGTCTAGCGTTTACTCTTGCGCCATACACGGCTTTTCGGCGAATTTCTGGACCCTACTGTGCTCTAATTCGTTCAGCTTGGCCATGGGAGTGTGTGCAGTAGTGGGATCGGCACGTTACGTTTGGTTATGTTACGTTTGGTTGGGTCAGGTTAGGTCAGGCTTGGACTGGGTGTCTTTGACTTTTGCGCTGTACACTGCTTTCTGGTTGATTACTGCCCTCTACGTTGAACTACTACACACTGCTCGACTCTGAAGAGGCCAGTAATGGTGGTCCAGGCACGTTAGTTCCATTTGTGCTACGTTTGTTTATGTTTCGTTTGGTTAGGGTAGCAGAGGATAGCATTGACTTTTGCTCTAAATACTGGTATTCGGTGGATTTGTTCGCTATACTGTGCTCTAATATGCACTGCATGGCCGTGGGGAGGCCAGAGATTGCGGGCTCGGCCCGTTAGGTTGAGTTGGATTACGTTTGGTCCCGTTAGATTATGTTATTTTAGGGGAGCATAGCTTTGACCTGTGCACTATGCAGGGCTATTGGGTGGGTTTCTGCATTCTACTGGGCTCTAACATGCTCTGCTCGTCTCTGAGGAGGCCAGAAATAGGGGTCTCGGCACAATAGTATGATTTAGGCTATGTTTGGTTAGGCTACGTTAGGTTAGGTTAGGCTAGATTATCATGGACGTTTGTGCCTTTCGCTGCTCTTTAGAGGCCTTATGCTCCTTGCGGTGGCCTAGTATATACTATTTCACTCTAGCGATTCCAGCAATAGTGGTCCCTGCACGTTAGGCTCTGTTAAGTAGCGTTTGGTTAAATAACGTTTGGACAGATTAGTTTAGCTTAGCTGTGACTTTTGTGATATACACTGGTATTCGGCGTTTCTCTACCCTCTATATTGTTCCACAATACTCTGCTCGGCTCTGGGGTAGCTAGCAATGGTGGCCTCGGCACGCTAGGCTGATTTACGATATGCATGGCTAGGTCATATTGGTTTGGGTTAGGCTTGCATACCTTTGACTTTCGTGGTACACACTGCCATTGGGTGGATTCGGTCGCTCCACTGTGATATGGCATATTCTGTTTGGCACTGTGGAGGCCAGCAATAGCGGTGTCGTCTCGTAAGGCTTAGTTATTCTACGTTCGGTTAGGTTATGCTAAGTCAGGTAATGCCAGGTTACCCTTGACATTTGTGATGTTCGCTGGGCCTTGGAGGCTTTCTGCTCTCTGCTGTGCTCTATTATATTCCTCCTGGCTCTGGGGAATGCGCCAATAGTGGTCCCGGCACATTAGGATAAGTTACTTTGCATTTGGTTATATGACGTTTGGACAGACTAGGATAGGATAGCTGCAATTTTTGTGCTATACACTGCTATAGCGCCTAATTCTACGCTCTACTATGCTCGACTATAGTCTACTTGATTCTGGGGAGGTCAGCAATAGTGGTCGCTGCGCGTTAGGTTGAGTTGGTCAACGCTTGGTTGGGTTACGTTAGATTGAGTTAACCCTGGAAAGGTTCGACCTTCGTGGTATACACTGCTACACGGTGACCTTCGGAGCTCAACAATTCTCCGCTCGTCTCTGGGATGGCCAGCAACAGCAACCGCTGTTCATTAGGTTGAGTTATGTAGCGTTTGCGTATGTTACGATTGGTTTGGTTTGCTGAGGGTATCTTTGACTTTTGTGCTATACGCTATCATTCGGTGGACTTCTGCGTTCTACAATGCTGTACTATAATCTGCTCGACTCTGTGGAGAGCATCAGCAGAGGCCTCGCCACGTTAGGCTGAGTTATGCTGCGTTCGGTTAGGCTATGTTAATTTGGGTTAGGATTACATAGCTGCGACTTTTGCGCTATACACAGCTAATCGGCAGACTTCTGTACTCTACTGTGTTCTAATATATTCAGCTTGCCTCTGGAAGGGGCAGAAATAGTGGTATGTGCACGTTACGCTGAGTTAGGCTATGTTGGGTTAGGTTAGGTTACGTCGGGTTAGGTTAGGGTATCTTTGCCTTTTGCGCTTTACACTGCATGGCGGCGGATTTCTGCGCCCTACAGTGCTCTAGTGTATTTTGGCTGTCTCTGTGGAAGTCAACAATAGTGGTCCAGGCACGTTACGTTGAGATAGGTTACATTTGGTTGTGTTTCGCTTGGTTAGGTTAGCCCAGGGTAGCTGTGCCCTTTGTGCTAGACACTACTATTAGGAGGACTTCTAAGCTCCACATTACCCTATCCACACTCTGCTAGACCGTGGGGTGGTCAGAAGTAGCGCCCTCGTGAAGTTAGGTTAAGTTAGACTACGTTTGGTTCGGTTACGGTTGTTTGTGTTAGGTTAGGGTAGCTTAGACTTTCGTGGTACCCACTGTTATTATCTGGACCTCTGCGCACTGCTGCGCTGTACTGTAATCTGCTTGGCCCTGGGGCATCCAGCAATAGAGTTCGCGGCTCGGTACGTTGAGTTAGGCTTCGTTTGGCTTGGATATGGTGCGTCAGGAATGTTAGGGTATCTTCGACGTCTGTGCCACTCGCTGCTCTTTGGAGGCAATCTGTGCTCTGCTGTACTCTTGTATATTATACTTGGCTCTGGGGAATCCAGTAATAGTGGACTACGCACGTGTGTCTGAGTCAGGTTGCTTTTTATTATATTACGTTTGGACCGGTTAGGAAAGGGTAGCTATGACTCTTGTGCTGTGCACTGCTATTCGCCGCATTTCTACGCTCTACATTGCACTGCTAAACTCTGCACTACTGTGGGTAGGCCAGTAATAGGGGTTCCGCCAGGTTAGTTTATTTAGGCTACGCTTTGTTATGCTGCGTCTGGTTAGGGCAGGAGAAGATAGCATTGATTTTCGTGCTATACCCTGCTACTCGGTGGGCTTGTGCGCTATACTGTGCTCTAATATGCTCTGCTTGGCTCTGGAAAGGCCGGCAATGGTGGTCTCGGCGCATTATTTTGAGAAAAGCTACTTTTGGTTAGGTTAAATTAGGACAGGTTAGGTTAGGTTATCTTCCACGCTTGTGCTTTACACGGCATAGCGGTTGATTTCTGCGCACTACTGTGCTCTAATACATTCTGCTTGTATCTGTGGGAGTCAGCAATAGTGGTCTCGTCATGTTAGGTTGAGCGCTGCGGCGGTAGGTTGTTTTACGTTTGGTGAGATTAGGATATGATAGTTTAGACATCTGTGCTATAAGCCGCTATCCTCCTATTTCTGCGGTCTACTGCGTTGTAATATTTTCTGTTTGGCTTTGACGAGGCTAGCTGTCGTCGTCTCGGCGCGTTAGGTTTAGTTAAGCTACGTTTGATGAGGTTTCGCTCGTTTGTGTTAAGTCCGGATAGCTTTGAATTTCTTGGTGTAGACATTTATACGGTGATCGTCTGCGGTCTACTCAGCTCTACTCTACTGTGCTCGTCCCTAGGGAGGCTAGCAGTAGTAGTAGCTGCACGTTAGGTTGTGTTAGTTTACGTTTGGGTATGCTACGATAGGTTTGGTTAGGAGAGGATAGCTACGACTTTTGTTATATGCACTGCTATTCGGTAGATTCCGTCGCTCGACTATGACCTGATTTGGTCAGCTTGGCACTAGGAAGGACAGCAATAAATCTCTTGGCGCGTCATGCCGTGCTAGGCAACGTTTGCTTGGGTTAGGTTAGGAGAGGTTAGGTCAGGTTATCTTCGACTTTTGTGCTACACACTGAAGCGCCGCAGATATCTGTGATCTACTGAGCTGTAGTGTATTCAGCTTGGCTCTGTG
>NW_016914256.1:0-1268 GCF_001483705.2 Eufriesea mexicana | reverse complement strand
TAATTCGGCTACGTCTTGTTATGACAGTGTGGTCAGGTTTGGTCGGAATATCTTTGAATTTTGTGCTGCATATAGCATTTCGGTGTATTCCTACCCTCTATAATGCTCTCCTACTCTCCTCGACTACGGGAAGACCAGAAATAGAGGCCCCGGCGCGTTATGTTAATTCATGCTACGTTCGGCTGTGTTACGTTTGGTCAGGATAGGAGAGGGTAGCATTGATTTTTGTGCCATACGCAGCATTACGGATGACTTCTGCGCTCTACATTGCTCCAATATGCGCTGCTTCGCGCTGGGGAGACCAGAAACCGTGGCCGCGTCGCGTTAGTTGGAGTTAGGATACGTTTGGTTTGGTTAGGCTTGTTTGTGTTAGGGTAGGATATCTTGGACTTTTGCGCTGTGCACTGAAATGCGGTGGATTTCTGCGCTCTACGTTGCTCTAATATGCTCTGCTTGGATCTGGTGGGGCCTACAGTAGTAGTCTCGACGCCACATGCTGCGTTACTCTACGTTCGGATAGGTCGGGTTAGGAGAGGTTACGTTAGGGTGTCTTTGCCTTTTGTGCCATACGCAGCTATTTGGTGGCCCTCTGTGCTCTACTATGCTGTAGTGTATCTGCTTTGCTCTGGGGTGACCAGCGATAATGTTCTTGGCACGTTAGGTTAAGATATGTTGCGTCTGGTTATATTACGTTTTTATATGTTAGGACGGGATAGCTTAGACCCTTATGCTCTTCTATATTGTTCGGTGGATTCCTGCGATCTGTATAACAATACTATACACTGCTCGACTTCCTGGAGGCCGGCCACACTGGACGCGACACGTTAACATGGGTTAGATTACGTATGGCTAGGCTAGGCTACGTTGTGTTGGGTTTGGATAGCATATAATTTTGTGCTACAACTGAAATCCAATGGACTTCTGGTGGCTAGGCTAGGCTACGTTGTGTTGGGTTTGGATAGCATATAATTTTGTGCTACAACTGATATCCAATGGACTTCTGCGCTCTTCTGCGCGGAATCACACACCGCTTGTCTCTGTGCGCGCCAGGAATAGTGCTCCCGTCAGGTTAGGTTGTGTTATTTTACGATCGGTTGGGTTAAGTTTGGCTAGGTTTGGTAAAGACTGCTTTGACTTTTGCGCTATACAATGTTATTCGGACGGTTCCAGCCTTCTATGTTGCTCTGCTATACTCTGCTTAACTATCGTGAGGCCAGCAATGGCGGTCTCGGCACGCCCGGTTTAGCTACGCTACGTTCGGTTGGGTT
>NW_016914255.1:291-1549 GCF_001483705.2 Eufriesea mexicana | reverse complement strand
ATGGATGTATGTATGGTTGGATGTATGTATGGATGGATGGAATTTTGGATGTGTGGATGTATGCATGTATGGATGGATGGATGTACGGGTGGATAGATGTATGTATCGATGGATGTATGGGTGGGCCCTCGTATGGATGGGTGGATGCATGGGTGGATGGATGTATGGCAAGATGAATGTATGGGTGGATGTATGTATGAATGAATGTTTGTATCGATGGATGAATGTATGGGTGGATTGATGGACGAGTGAATGGATGTACGGATGAATGGATGTAAGGATGTATTTACGTATGAATGTATGTATGTATGGATGTATGGATGTATCGGTATACGGACCGATGCATGTATGGATGTATACATGCATGGATCGGGGGATGTATGGATGGGTGCTTGTATGGACGGATGGATGCATGGTTCGATGGATGTATGTATGGATGTATGTATGGATCGATGGATGTATGGATGGGGTGATGTATGGATGGATGGACGTATGGAAGGATAGATGCATTTCTGTATGGATGTGCGGGTGTGTGAATGGATGGGTGGATGAAGTGAAGAACGGGTGAAAGGATGGGTGGAGGAACAGATGCATGGATGGATGGAATGGTGTATGCATGGATGCATGTATGGATGGATATATGGACGTATGTGCGGATGCGTGTAAGGATATATCCATGGATGAATGTTTGGATGTGTGTATGGATGTATGTGTGGATGTATGTGTGGATGTGGATGTATGTGTGGATGTATGTATGGATGTGTGTATGCATGTATGTATGGACGGATGTATTTGTGTATGTATGGATATATGTGTAGATGTATGTATGCATGAATGGATGTGTGGATGAGTGGATTGTTGTATGGATGTATGGATTGTTGGATGTATGGATGGATGGATGTATGAAAGGATGAATGTATGGATGGATGGAGGTATGGGTGGATGGCTTTATGGATGTATGGATGTGTGAATATATGGATGTACGGATGGACAGATATACGGATGGATGGATGTATGGATGTGTTGATGTATGGATATATGGGTGTATGAATGTATGTATGTATGTATGTATGTATGGATGTATGGATGTAGGTATGTATGGTTGTATGGATGTATGGATGTATGGAAGGTTGGATGTATGGATATACGTATGTATGGAAGGATGGCTGAATGGATGGATGGGTGTATGGATGGATTGAGGTATGGATGGACGGATGTACGTATGTATGTATGTATGAATGTATATATGTATGGATGT
>NW_016914255.1:0-206 GCF_001483705.2 Eufriesea mexicana | reverse complement strand
GCGGATGTACGGTTGGATGGATGAATGGATGCACGGATGTATGGATGTATTGATGTACGAATGTATGGATGTACGGATGTGTGGATGTATGGATGTACGTATGTATGGATGTATGGGTGAATGGATGTACGTGTTGATGTAACTATGGATGTATGGATGGATGGATGTATCGCTGGATGGTAGTACGGACTGACGGATTTATGGAT
>NW_016914254.1:0-231 GCF_001483705.2 Eufriesea mexicana | reverse complement strand
GCTATTGCATGGAAGGCGTTCGGCGAACTATTCACCAAGCTATTACAGATTATAGGTTTTGAATAAACCTATTCTTTGGCAAGTAGATGGCTGTACTTTTCATTTAACTGGAGGCGGTAGGCGATCTATTCACCAAGATATAACAGGTTATAGATTTTGGATAGACAAATGCTCTGGCAAGGAGGTGGCAGTACTTGCCATTGGATTCAAGGCGTTAGGCGATCTATTCAC
>NW_016914253.1:2827-3101 GCF_001483705.2 Eufriesea mexicana | reverse complement strand
CATATTCTATACCATTGCAATGGCCATAGCACTCAAAAAGCATCTTTCCTCCTTACTTATGCAGGGAAGTTAGGTCACCACGATATTAGTCGAAAATGTCAATAAAATTGAGCTTTCCTTCCAGATTCTACAACATTGCAACACCCATAGCACGCCAGCAGAATCTTTCCTCCTTATTTATGCAAGCAAATTAACTCACCACAATATTAGACGAAAATGTAAACAAAATTGAACTTTCCAGCCAGATTCTACTGCATTGCAATGGCTATAGCAC
>NW_016914253.1:0-655 GCF_001483705.2 Eufriesea mexicana | reverse complement strand
GCATTGCGATGGCTATAGCACGCCAAAAAGATCTTTCCTCTTTACCTATGCATGGAAGTTAGCTCACAACGATATTAGCCGAAAATGTCAGTAAAATTGAATTTTCCAGCAACATTCTGTAGCACTGCAATGCTTATAGCACGCCAACAGAATCTTTTCTCCTTATTTATGCAATAAGGTTAGCTCGCAACGATATTAGTCGCAAATGTCAATAAAATTATATTTGCCATACAAACTCTACAGCGTTGCAATGGCAATAGCACGCCAATAGAATCTTTCCTCCTTATTTATTCAAGAAAGATTGCTCACCACAATATGAGTCGAAAATGTCAATAAAATTGTATTTTCCAGCCAGATTCTACAGGACTGCAATGGCTATAGCACACCAATAGAGTCTTTCCTCCTTATTTATGCACGAAAGTTAGCTCACCACGATATTAGTCAAAAATGACATTAAAATTGGATTTCCCTTCCAGATTATATAACTTTGCTATGACTTGAGCACGCCAACAGAATATTTCCTCCTTACATACGCAAGGAAGTTAGCTCACCACGATATTAGTCGAAAATGTCAACAAAATTGTATTTTCATGCCTCAATCTATATCGTTGCGATGGCTATAGCACTCAAAAAGCATCTTTCCTCCTTACTTAAG
>NW_016914252.1:0-1250 GCF_001483705.2 Eufriesea mexicana | reverse complement strand
TATTTCTGGCCTTCCCAGAGCCATGGAGAAAATATTAAAGCACTGTGGGACGTAGAAGCTCAACTAGTAGCAGAATATAACACTAAAGTCAAAGCTATACTCTCGTAACATAACCAACCGTAACATAACAAAACGTAACCTGACTAAACATAACGCGCCGAGGACACTATTTCTCGCCTTCCCAGAGCCACGCAGAAAATATTAAAGCACTGTAGGGAGCAGAAATCCGCCTAGTGGCGGACTATAGCACTAAAGTCAAAGTCATCCACTCCTAACCTAACCAACCGTCACATAACCATACATATCCCAACTCAAACCAACATGCCGCGAACGCTATTGCCTGGCTTCCTATAGTCAAGTAGGACCTACTGGAGCACAGTGGAGCGCAGAAATTCGTCGAATAGCTGTGCACGGCACAAGAGTTAAGGTTTTCCTGACCAAAATTGGCCAGACACAACCTAGCCGATCGTAGCCTGACTCATCTTAATGTGCCGAGACCACTGTTGCTGGCCCTGCCAGAGGCAAGCTGAAAATATTAGATCACTGTGGGGCGCAGTAATCCACCTAATAGCAGACCATATCACAAAAGTCCTAGCTATCCTTTCCTGACCCAGCCAACCCCAACATAAAGAAACATAGCTCAACTGAACCTAACGTGCCACTACCACTATTACTGACCTCCTCAGAGTCAAGCGGAACACTATAATTGAGAGTAGAGTGCAGAGACCCAAATAATCGCTGTGTATATCGGAAAAGGCAGAGCTGCCAAAGACTAACCGAGACCAATGGAACATAGCCAACGTAGCCCGCCTTAACCTATCGAGTACAGGCCGCTATTGTTGCCGTCCCCAGGGACAAGCAGGACATCCTAGAGCACAGTAGAGTGCATGAATCCAAGAAAAGCAGTGTACTGCACAAGAGATGGAACTATCCTGCCCAAACTTAGCCCAACCCGTTCCCGCCCTAACCGAACGTAACCTGACACAACATAACGTGCCGAGGTCATAATTACTGGCCTTCCCAGAGGCAAGCTGAAAATATGGAAGCACTGTATGGAGCAGAAATCCTCCTAATAGCAGACTATTGCACTAAAGGTATAGCTACCCCCTCCTAACCTAGAGAATCGGAACATAGCCGAACGTATTGTAACTTACACTGACGAGCCGCGACATCTATCACTGGCCTATCCAGAGCTAAGCAGGACATACTAGAGCACTGCAGAGCGAAGAAATCCACCGAAGAGCACTAAA
>NW_016914251.1:64789-65056 GCF_001483705.2 Eufriesea mexicana | reverse complement strand
ACGAAATAATCGAGAGCGTACCACGCCTCACAGAAACAGCGGATGAACGCGAGCTTTTGAGGCGTGATAGCTTAGAGTGTCCCCTACACGTATGAGTAGTTATTTTGAGCTTTGAGAATGGGTCCGAAAATCCAAATTTTTCGACACGAAATCGACAGGAATATTTCTCCATACTTGCCTCGTAAAAAATGGTCCCCCGAATTAGAGTGCGATTTTGATACCAGCGTGTTCGGCATGCACTCTGCTATTATGAGCCTTAATTTGAGG
>NW_016914251.1:50157-61428 GCF_001483705.2 Eufriesea mexicana | reverse complement strand
GACGCATCAATGAGCGACGCGGGATGCGTGCGTCTACCTTTAAGTAGTCATAAGATAGACTGCTAGGCTAAGTCACATGTGCGCGCTGTCTGTACAAAGGTAAGCTACCTAACTTGAAGCGAATGTATCCATTATATATTCGTTCTTTCTCATCTCTCTCGTTCACCGATCTAGAACGTAATCGTTCTCGCGATAATCACGATCTTTCGCAAGTACTGACTAGTCTACGCGACGTGCTCTCATGTACTCGACAATTGCATGCTTCGTAAGTCATCCTCGCGACTCGTGTCCGACACTCATC
The DNA here is from genome assembly GCF_001483705.2 of Eufriesea mexicana. Taxonomy (NCBI): domain Eukaryota; kingdom Metazoa; phylum Arthropoda; class Insecta; order Hymenoptera; family Apidae; genus Eufriesea; species Eufriesea mexicana. The sequence continues at coordinate 61,127 of NW_016914251.1, read as the reverse complement.
CTCGCCACTGCCACTCTTGCCATGCATCGGTTCTAGGGTGGTCGCGGGTTGGGGGGCATCTGGAATCAATTCGAGGGTCTGTCGGCCTTAGTCGTCCTTGGCACCAGCGCGTGCACGACCGGGGTATGGGTCCTATAGCCGTTGACACTGCATAACGGCCTGCGGTCAGTCCCCATGGGATGATTAATTTCTCCCCCATGTGGCAGGGGCTGGCGTGACCGGTTATAAGGCCTCGCTAGGGGCCCTCGGCTTGGTTTTGGGTGTTTTTCTGGCTCGTTGATTGCCCTCGTTCGCGAGTAAGTCATGGCAGAGTCTGTGGTGGCTGGGTGGACTAGGTCCGATAGCGAGGGTGCCGAGGTATGAAGTTGTCTTGTACATGAGAGTACGTCGCGTCGACTAGTTGGTCTTTCGAATAATCGTAAACTCGTTCGGGCGCGTCGCGATTGTAACTTAGTTTTTCTTTGCTTCCTCAATTTGTGGGAACTTAGAAATATTAGAGTCGTTTTAGCTTAATTCGCTTCAGGTTAGATTAGATATCTTTGATACGGATAGCGCCAGCAGGCTGCGCCACTAGGGCGCATGTCGGGTCTCGATGCGTAGCCACCTCCACGTGGTGAGACCTGGTAATTGGTATCGGTTTCCAAAGATTTTTCTTTCTAAGACGATACCAAGCTAAGAGCTGCGCATGCACTATTACGTAAATTAAAATATTGTTACAATTCACGAGTATAATTCTTATTCTTCAGGTTCGATCAATGGATTGCTGAAGAATTCTAAAACACGAGAATAAATTTTCCCTACTGAAAAGGTTGACAGCACTCTCTGAACTTCGATGGAAGACGTTCCTTTTAGATTTAACAGCCGATTGTTATTTAAACCAAACATTCTGGGAGATGCTGGATTTTTCTGCACTGAAGTTACAATCCGCTCTTCTTGGCTGAATACCGGCTGGAAATGATCTCGTAACAAGATATTAAGGTAGTTGTAAATTTATTTCATTTACTATATTTTTGATGCATGAAACATCGTCGGTATTATATATATTAAGTTATACTCTGTTTACAGATCAGCTTCGAAGGAGTTTCCAAAAAGCAATTCGTTTTTCGCAATTATAAAGCTATCTAGTATTCATCGAGAAGGGAGAAAAGCATTGCGAAGAAAATAATTCTACGTGTGTACTCCTCAAGAATAACATCGAATTTTCAACGTGAAAATTTAACTCGTCAGAGACATGTGCTTAGCTGTTTGCCATAAATATATGCAAATACGTATTATGCAAGTGTAATTGCAAGGTAATAATAATATAAGGTCTTGTAATTAACACTAGATTTACGGACGCTGTCTGTATACTTGTTTCTAAGGACACCTGTCAAATTGACAGGTAAAGGAAACCACGTGCCTTCTTTTTAACGATTAGTTTAATTTAAAAACAATTATATATTATATTAACAGTCTTAATATAAGTTAACTAAATCTGTTACCATCGTATAATTGGAGCAATCCTTCCGTCAAATTGACGGGTTCCGTAAATCTAGTGTTAAATTAACCTTGTAATATTAAAACGTAAGGTATAGATTATTTTAAGCCGTGACACTTGAATAAACGATTCATTTTTTGATTTTAATGCGGTAGGCCTCGGTGATTTAGATTAGCGATTGTTATTATTATTTATTATTGTAATATGAAATATCAGCGTTTAATAATAATATTTAATATCAGCGTTGGAAAGACAGAATTTCGTAAAATGGTAATTTCTAAAGATAAAAATTTGTTAAAATTATAACGAAAAATTCCCCCAATGTAGAGCTTCGTCGAAACTTTAGAAATACATTGTAATTTGCAAAAATTTACGAAAGTTCGCCAATTTCGCAACATGTAAAAATTTCATGCGTAAAAATTTTCAAAGCCCACGAATCTCGAGGGAAAGAAAAAGTTCTTTTTTTTCACCGTGTTTCGACTTCGTCGCGCGTCATTTAACACCGAACGGAATAGCAAAAGGTTTTCAGTACGTCACTACGCGATTATTTGAGGAATACCGATTTTTTGGCCAATTTTTCTGAAATAAAGTTGAAATACCGGTATTGCGACACTTTCTCTTTCCTGCTAAATCGCGCCGATCCCGATATTTCGGGCAATAAATGATTTAAATATTTTTCCATGTTAATCGTGTTCATAAAATTTTGGTATTTCGTCTGTCTTTCTTTCGTCTTACAAAGATGAGTCCTTCGGGACACCGATTTAGTTGAAAGTTTGCAGGTTTGTAGATATCGTCATACAGTTTAAGAAAATATATCATTGTAGCCGCAACTGTTCAATAGTTTTTGAGATATTTAGGATTAAAGTTTTATTACTTCTTTAATTATAGATTTATTTTCACTAGTTTATAAGTGGAGTCGTAGCCTAACGGGGGCAGTCGAAAATTCCTATGGTAAAAGGACCTAGGGTTCGATTCCAGTTCATAGTTGATTCTTTGTACAATCTATATTTTATTTTGTATTCATTTATCGCCTATGAAAATATTGTAAGTAAAATTTATCAATAAAAAAATTTATTTTTTACGCTTTCTTATGCAAGTATATATTCATTATAAAATAATAAGAATGTTATGCAAGAAAAACAGTTTTCTACAGCAATCTTATTTACTATTAACTAATTATTAAATTAAATATTGTATAAGAATGTTATTTATAATTTCAACTATGTTGTGTAGCTATAAATGTTCATGAATTAATTACAGAAACTTGGAAATTTATTAATTTTCTACTGTCGAATTGATTTATTAAGGTGTACTATTAACGCATTACCAGAAGAGGTATCTAGTTCGAATAAAAATTTTACCGCCTGCGATCAGCGCCATCTATGATTTTGGACCAAAAGTTCAAAAAGTGATAGGAATACAGAATTGGCAAGGAGGTCGTCGACGAGCTGGTCACGTGACAGACAAGGACAGAGAGAGGAAAGAAAAGGATAGAAGCGCTCCGGCAGTGAAAAATTATTAATTACTCCACTTCTGTAATTAATTTATGAACTTTTATAATTTCATTGCAAAGCTGGAACTTCAGGCTACATTCTTATATAATATTCGTAATGAATTTAACTCTAAATTGTCAGTTATTAATTATTGTTTGATGGCGTGTATGATTTCGTAACGGCGGCCATCGCGATCTTCCGTGAAAATATTTAATACTAAACGAAATTAGAAGCAAAATGTGATCAAAAGTTATATGAGAAGATTCGCAAGAACACTGTCTTTATAATGAGTGCATAAAGTTTCATAAATTAGTTGCGTAAAGGATAGTAATTAATGAAAAACAAATGGCGTCTTCGACAATCTTCGACAACAATTCAAACACTGGGTAGAATAATCATTAATAATTAATTAATTGGGGACAAATTTATATCGAAAAATATATTAGAAAGTTCTTGAAGGATCTGGCTTTACGATGCAATTATAAAAGTTCATAAATTAATCGCAGATTTTGAGTAATTAGTGAAACTTCCACTGCCGATTTGATTTATTAAAATATATTCGGAGCACATAACCAGAGTTAGTAAGCTGACAACAGAGCCGTCTATGTTCTAGTTGCGGAACCCGAGCTTCAAGTCTAAAATCATAGATGGTTCTGATGTCAGTTTACTAACTCTGGTTATGTGCTCCGAATATATTTAGTAAATCAAATCGGCAATGGAAAATTCACTAATTACGCAAAATCTGTGATTAATTTATGAACTTTTATAATTGCATCGTAAAGGCAGATCCTTCAAGAACTTTCCAATATATTTTTCGATATAAATTTGTCCCTAATTAATTAATTATGAATAATTATTCTACGAAATGTTTGAATTATTGTCGAAGATTGTCGAAGACGCCATTGGTTTTTCATTGATTACCATCCTCTACGCAATTAATTTATGAAACTTTATGCACTCATTAGAAAGACAATGTTCTTGCGAATCTTCCCATATAACTTTTGATCACATTTTCCTTCTAGTTTTGTTTAGTATTAAATATCTTCACGGAAGATCGCGATGGCCGCCGTTACGAAATCATAGACGCCATGAAACAAAAATTAATAAGTAACAATTTAGGGTTAAAGTCTTTACGAATATTATATAAGAATGTAGCCTGAAGTTCCAGCTTTGCAATGAAATTATAAAAGTTCATAAATTAACTACAGAAGTGGAGCAATTAATAATTTTTCACTACCGGAGCACTTCTATCCTTTTCTTTCCTCTCTCTGTCCTTGTCTATCACGTGACCAGATCGTCGACGACCTCCTTGCCGATTCTGTATTCCTATTACTTTTTGAACTTTTGGTCCAAAATCATAGATGGCGCTCATCGCAGGCGGTAAAATTGTTATTCAAACTAGATGCTAGAAATCAATTCGGCGGTAGAAAATTAATAAATTTCCAAGTTTTTGTAATTAATTCATGAACATTTATAGCTGCACAGCAAAGTTGCAATTATAGGCAACATTCTTATAAAATATTTAATTTAATAATTAATACTTACATGAGCGATAGGTTTTGTATTTCCTGTAGTAAATAAGATTGCTATAGAAAAGTATTTTTCTTGCATAATATTTTGATTATTTTGTAATAAATATATACTAGAATAAGAAAGCGTAAAAAATAACTTTTTTTATTGAGAAATTTTATTTACGATTGTTTATTTACAATGTTTACATAGGCGAAAAATGAATACAAAATAAAAAATAAATTGAAAAATTAACAATCATTGGACGAGAATCGAACCCCGGTCCTTCAGCATACAAATTCCCGACTGTTGCCGTTCACCTACGACTCCACTTATAAACTAGCGGAAATAAATCTATAATTTAACGAGCAATAAAACTTTAATCGTAAATATCTTAAAAATTATTGAGTGTTTACGACTACAATGACATTTTCTTACACTGCATGACGATATCTACATACCTGCAAAGTTTCAACTAAAGCGGTAACTCGAAGGACTTGCACTCTCCTCGTTAGTCGAATTACGGAAAAATAATGTTATCTAAGATAAGATACGTAAAGTAATTTAAAAAATTCAATTATAATATATTCAAGAAAGAAATACCGAATTATAATTTCATATGTGTTTATTACGATGTCAAAATTTTATATTATATAGGTATGTATAAATAATAAGAATAACTACGCACACACTTCCACACACACTTCCACACACGCGCGCGCGCACACCAGTATAATTGTGTAACTATATAACTGTATATATATATATATATGTGTATATGTATATATACATATGTGTATACATATATACGTGTATATATATATATGTGTACGTATATTAAATTCTTGAATATAATAAATATATCTCATCATATTCTCTCGAATCAAATTTTTTTCACTCCCAATATTCAAAATTTTTCGAACATTTTGAGCATTCGCCATAATTTTCCATCGCACCTACAATACTTCAAATCGAGTATCCCTCATCTACGAAACCACCCTTCCGCAAACTAAACATCACAGACTCCACATGCGTTCTACTACTCTGCGCTATTTCCAACTCGCGTTTAAATATCCTCGTGTTTGGGTATCACCATTAAATATATATATACGTATATATATATATATACGTTAAAATCGTTCTCCCATAGGCGCCACACCGCGATACCTCGCGGAAATTGTTCGCAAACAGTGGCAAACTAGCCGGCAAACAGTGGCCATCGGTAATACGGTCTTCGGTTCGAATCAAGTTAAGAATGAATGTGGCAAGAGTTAGGCGGTGAAATTACGTATCGTGGACCAGAATAACGCTGACAAAGATACACGATTGCACGCTCGTGTACCATTGGTCAACGAAACGGTACATTAGAACACGTTAAAATCTACGCTTTCGGTATTCCGTACGCTTGGTTAGCCGCGACGTGTGAACCACCGTGAAAGTGTAATTAAGACAGCGTTGCTTAACTGCACCTGCGGCTGCATTTCATGCGACAAGTGTCCGACGAGAGCCATAAACGACCATCTAGCGCACTGCTTCCAGAGAGACGCTTAGTTAGTCCAGGTTAAGTTGAAGAAACAAAACAACTTCGACAGGTGTGATCTTCTGGGGCCTGTTGTTTCTCATAATTGCTGCTAATAACAACACAGGTAAGAATAATCAAAATGCGAGTAGGCAAATATTTGATAGACATAAAATACAATTGCAATATTCGGAACAAATATCGCAGATGGTAAACCACTAGCATAGTTCGCTCAGATAATATGAGGGTTATTTAAAGTATGCGAAATGAAGTCCAAATCGAATACGACGCGAAAAAGAACGAAATAATCGAGAGCGTACCACGCCTCACAGAAACAGCGGATGAACGCGAGCTTTTGAGGCATGGTAGCTTAGAGTGCCCCCTACACGTATGAGTAGTTATTTTGAGTTTTGAGAATGAGTCCGAAAATCCAAATTTTTCGACACGAAATCGACAGGAATATTTCTTCATACTTGCCTCGTAAAAAATGGTCCTCCGAATTAGAGTGCGATTTTGATACCAGCGTGTTCGGCATGCACTCTGCTATTATGAGCCTTAATTTGAGGACGAAGATGCAACCGGTACTCCCGTATGAGCAAAAGTAAGATGACAATTTCGCGAGCTTGCCACGCCTCACAGGAGCGGGGGATTAGCGCGAGCATTTGAGGCATGGTAGCTTAGAGTGCCCCCTACACGTATGAGTAGTTATTTTGAGTTTTGAGAATGAGTCCGAAAATCCAAATTTTTCGACACGAAATCGACAGGAATATTTCTTCATACTTGCCTCGTAAAAAATGGTCCTCCGAATTTGAGTGCGATTTTGATACCAGCGTGTTCGGCATGCACTCTGCTATTATGAGCCTTAATTTGAGGTCGCAAATGCAAGCGGTACTCCCGTATGAGCAAAAGTAAAATGACAAATTCGCGAGCTTGCCACGCCTCGCAGGAGCGGGGGATTAGTGCGAGCTTTTGAGGCATGGTAGCTTAGAGTGCCCCCTACACGTGTGAGTAGTTATTTTGAGTTTTGAGAATGAGTCTGAAAATCCAAATTTTTCGACACGAAATCGACAGGAATATTTCTTCATACTTGCCTCGTAAAAAATGGTTCTCCGAATTAGAGTGCGATTTTGATACCAGCGTGTTCGGCATGCACTCTGCTATTGTGAGCCTTAATTTGAGGACGCGGATGCAACCAGTACTCCCGTATGAGCAAAAATAAGATGACAACTTCGCGAGGGTACCACGCTTTGCAGAAACAGCTTATTATCCCGAGCTTTTGAGGCATAGGTAGTTAGTGTGCGCCCTACACATGTGAGTTTGTGGTATTTGCATGTGCTCGGTTGTTATGAACGTTTAATGCGAATTTTGTTGTAATGACTATTTATTATTATTAACAGGTACTGTATAGTCTTCCGTGCTATATGTATTGAAAAAGAATTGTGTGATACGGTAATATTTCATGCTTCTATATACAACTAATTACGAAGTCCGATTATAATTTTAATTGATTAGTCTCCAAAGAATAGGTAACATATTTTCGACTGCTGTGATTGTCTGTACATAAATGCAGTAAGTACATAACGTATACATGAAACCTTCCACTTGATTACTCGTGTCATTAATCATGAATATTTATCCCACCAATAGCTCCACCACAAATTCATCTGGCTATGCTATCGATCCAACGTAAACTACCTCAAATTACCAATGAGTAAACCATCGCAGAAAATAGAGTGAACCGATATGAAACGAAACAATATCCAACAATCAGACGATACTCGATACCCAACACTCTCCAAAGCATTCATTTTTCCGACAATGGACCTCAGTCGCATCAGTCATACATGCGTTACAATTTTCTCGTCGATCGATACATCCGATGAAGTTTTTCCATGAATCATAAAATCCCTCGCCTCATCCAATCAGACACAGCGGAAATGACACGCCCCGCGATCTCCGATCTAGGCAACAGCGAACGGAAGTTCCGTGGCCTTTGGCCAATTTACGCGGTTGCTTTTATAAGCGAGAACTTCGCGGCCAAACGTTATCGCGTTGTTTCGCGGAAATAAAGCTAGCTTTTATGGTAAAGCAGCCGATATCTTCGTTTAACCAACCTCTCCACGTTCGATTTACGAGAAACCGTGGGGTTTTCGCGTGAAACAACGCCGGTTGTTTATCGACGGTCACGTGCCACGATTAACGCGATCGCTATCCGATATTTCAGCGCCTTTATACGAGTCCCTCGGAAATCAGTGCGGTTAAGTCTATTTTCTAACACCCTCTGATTTCTGTAAATTTTAATTCAATCGAATCCACTAAAGACACGATACATTGACATCGAATTTCTATCGTGACCGAAGCAAAAATGGAGGGAAGAGAAGAAAGCACCTAAACGCCATAATAAAATGTCGAATTCTCGGAATGTCTCTTGGCAATTCGATAGAAGTGGCTGAAAAATTCCGTGGCACAACTTCTCGACGGTCTCTCTCTCTCCTCTCCGTTCTCGCCGGAATTTCAGTGGCGAATAGCCTACATCGGTGAAAAATTCTTGAAACAACACTTCCGAGTCCCGAATGCGAGCAATATTCGCGAATCACGACGATGTCCCTGGAGCGGAAGCAAATGGCGGAACAAGGTATTTTCGTGGAAATCGCGAAACGTTCTTTGTAACGTGGCGAATTCGCGACTGGCTGGCCGGCAGAATGCGAGTTGGGAAATATGGAAATAAAAGAGGGCAAAGAGAGGAAAAATGCAGGAGGAACGAGGTCGGAGGAGTCGCGTGTTTAGGGCGTAAATTGCAGAGGGAACAACGCTGGTATTAAAAGCGCGGGAACGGAAGAAAAGGGGAACGAGCAGGTGCGTGGAAATAATGGAAAGTACGTAACGGCTACAAACAACAGAAGCTGCCAGGACTTTTGGATAATTAGAGCGTGGAAACAAAATATGCTTGGGCCAAAGTGTCTGGTTTATTGATGAAGTTAACACGTGCTGTTTGCTCTTTCGCTTCTCGCAATATGCAGATTTAACGGCTCGTTGAAGCAAAGGTACTGAAATTTGGACGATAACGTGACGCAGGACAGCGTTTACTTGCGTGAATCACGTATTTAATCGCTATAAGGAGGTCTGTACACTGACATGTCTCGTGGCCTAGCGTGGAATTGATAGGAGGAGGGAGTCACGGGATAAATACATATATTCGCACACAGCATCGCTAGTAATTAATAATTAATATAACATTTCGGGTATAACAAGTATGCTAAGCTTAACCTTACTCGCTAATACAATCTCTCGAACGCTCTCACTCTCTTTCACACATTGCCACGCTGTCAGCTGTCACTGACCTCTCACAACTCTCTCATACTCCCAATCCGACACGTTAACAACACATCTTTTTTGATTACAACCTTGCTCGCACTCTTACAATCTTATTCAACCTTACACTCGGTCTTCTTTCATACACAGGTTCTCTTCCTCGATCATGCATTTGTCACGCGACCTCGCCCTTGGTGGGCCAGGTGCTTCAAACACGCAGGATGTACTCCAAAATCTTCGCTCCTCTTAGGCTTTCGATCTTCTCGCACGCAGTCACTTTCCTCCTATGTCCCAAACGCTCTTAGCATTCTCTCATGGCCGCACTCGTTCCATTCCTATACTACTGTGATCAGCAGATGCCACAGCGAGGGGTGACGAGAGACTAACGTCGAGTCAGGGCTACAGTTCTCTACAGGTCGACCATGTTGCTTGCTTGATTCTACAACAACAAATCTACAATTAGATCTAGAACTCGTACCGTTTAATTAAAAATACGTTCGTGGAAAAATTGTAAATATATTCGTATGAATGCAAATTATTTTGCTCTTAAAAGTAGTATCGCAATGACGTTTTTGGGACAAAAACCTGGGCCCCGAATGCTAAAGAATGCTTCGTTCCACGGGAGGGGTTCCGCGGCGGGGCCCGTCAACCTAACCTAACCAAAGGGTTAATTTTTCCCGTGATTACATATTTATTTGAATTTTTCCTCCGTCTCTTTCTCCGAATTCAGAATTCACGCGTGACAATTTAATCACTGGTTGAAATTATGCTTTATTCATCTGTACAAATTTGCACTTGTCAAAAGTGTGTACCATGGCAGACGTACAGATCCGTTAACGAGTACGTACGTTTATTCGAGGTCTTAATGGGGGTATAAATCAAGACACGTGTCGTTGTTATTGGCGAATCGCGGATGCACAGTATGTTCTCTGCGCGATTTTCCTGCAGGAATGAATGGAAACACGGAATTTCCACGTTCGAATGTAGCTAAAATTGTAATGGTGCGGAGTTTGCAGATGTCTGCGACCGTTTGTCAACCTGCATACGTACTCGTATTCGAAACGTGCACCGAGTGTACAGGGAACGAGTGTTTACGGACAAAAACGTATCCGCGAGAATTCGTCATCGATGCACAGAAAGCAGATTGAACGACAGGCGACAGATACCCATTTATCTTCGACAAACGCACGCGAACGCAAACGGAAAGCGTGGTTCTTTTACGGCGCCATATTGCCTGAAACGCTGCCAGAGATTGCGAATACTCCAATATAGTAGTAGTAATAGAAGACAGTAGTTGTAGAGACAGCAATAGCACAGACAGTAAGTAGTAGTAGTAGTAGCAGTAGTAGTAGTAATAGTAGAGACAGTAGTAGCAGTAGTGGTAGAGGTAGTAGTAACAGTAGTAGTAGAGACAGTAGTAGCAGTAGTAGTAGTAGTAGTAGTAATAGTAGAGACAGTAGTAGCAGTAGTGGTAGAGGTAGTAGTAACAGTAGTACTAAGGACAGTAGTAGTGCAGACAGTAAGTAGTAATAGTAGTAGTAATAGTAGAGACAGTAGTAGCAGTAGTAGTAATAGCAGTAGAGACAGTAGTAGCAGTAGTGGTAGAGGTAGTGGTAACAGTAGTGCCAGAAACAGTAGTAGCAGTAGTAATAGTAGTAAT
>NW_016914251.1:44403-50135 GCF_001483705.2 Eufriesea mexicana | reverse complement strand
TGAAACCTTCCACTTGATTACTCGTGTCATTAATCATGAATATTTATCCCACCAATAGCTCCACCACAAATTCATCTGGCTATGCTATCGATCCAACGTAAACTACCTCAAATTACCAATGAGTAAACCATCGCAGAAAATAGAGTGAACCGATATGAAACGAAACAATATCCAACAATCAGACGATACTCGATACCCAACACTCTCCAAAGCATTCATTTTTCCGACAATGGACCTCAGTCGCATCAGTCATACATGCGTTACAATTTTCTCGTCGATCGATACATCCGATGAAGTTTTTCCATGAATCATAAAATCCCTCGCCTCATCCAATCAGACACAGCGGAAATGACACGCCCCGCGATCTCCGATCTAGGCAACAGCGAACGGAAGTTCCGTGGCCTTTGGCCAATTTACGCGGTTGCTTTTATAAGCGAGAACTTCGCGGCCAAACGTTATCGCGTTGTTTCGCGGAAATAAAGCTAGCTTTTATGGTAAAGCAGCCGATATCTTCGTTTAACCAACCTCTCCACGTTCGATTTACGAGAAACCGTGGGGTTTTCGCGTGAAACAACGCCGGTTGTTTATCGACGGTCACGTGCCACGATTAACGCGATCGCTATCCGATATTTCAGCGCCTTTATACGAGTCCCTCGGAAATCAGTGCGGTTAAGTCTATTTTCTAACACCCTCTGATTTCTGTAAATTTTAATTCAATCGAATCCACTAAAGACACGATACATTGACATCGAATTTCTATCGTGACCGAAGCAAAAATGGAGGGAAGAGAAGAAAGCACCTAAACGCCATAATAAAATGTCGAATTCTCGGAATGTCTCTTGGCAATTCGATAGAAGTGGCTGAAAAATTCCGTGGCACAACTTCTCGACGGTCTCTCTCTCTCCTCTCCGTTCTCGCCGGAATTTCAGTGGCGAATAGCCTACATCGGTGAAAAATTCTTGAAACAACACTTCCGAGTCCCGAATGCGAGCAATATTCGCGAATCACGACGATGTCCCTGGAGCGGAAGCAAATGGCGGAACAAGGTATTTTCGTGGAAATCGCGAAACGTTCTTTGTAACGTGGCGAATTCGCGACTGGCTGGCCGGCAGAATGCGAGTTGGGAAATATGGAAATAAAAGAGGGCAAAGAGAGGAAAAATGCAGGAGGAACGAGGTCGGAGGAGTCGCGTGTTTAGGGCGTAAATTGCAGAGGGAACAACGCTGGTATTAAAAGCGCGGGAACGGAAGAAAAGGGGAACGAGCAGGTGCGTGGAAATAATGGAAAGTACGTAACGGCTACAAACAACAGAAGCTGCCAGGACTTTTGGATAATTAGAGCGTGGAAACAAAATATGCTTGGGCCAAAGTGTCTGGTTTATTGATGAAGTTAACACGTGCTGTTTGCTCTTTCGCTTCTCGCAATATGCAGATTTAACGGCTCGTTGAAGCAAAGGTACTGAAATTTGGACGATAACGTGACGCAGGACAGCGTTTACTTGCGTGAATCACGTATTTAATCGCTATAAGGAGGTCTGTACACTGACATGTCTCGTGGCCTAGCGTGGAATTGATAGGAGGAGGGAGTCACGGGATAAATACATATATTCGCACACAGCATCGCTAGTAATTAATAATTAATATAACATTTCGGGTATAACAAGTATGCTAAGCTTAACCTTACTCGCTAATACAATCTCTCGAACGCTCTCACTCTCTTTCACACATTGCCACGCTGTCAGCTGTCACTGACCTCTCACAACTCTCTCATACTCCCAATCCGACACGTTAACAACACATCTTTTTTGATTACAACCTTGCTCGCACTCTTACAATCTTATTCAACCTTACACTCGGTCTTCTTTCATACACAGGTTCTCTTCCTCGATCATGCATTTGTCACGCGACCTCGCCCTTGGTGGGCCAGGTGCTTCAAACACGCAGGATGTACTCCAAAATCTTCGCTCCTCTTAGGCTTTCGATCTTCTCGCACGCAGTCACTTTCCTCCTATGTCCCAAACGCTCTTAGCATTCTCTCATGGCCGCACTCGTTCCATTCCTATACTACTGTGATCAGCAGATGCCACAGCGAGGGGTGACGAGAGACTAACGTCGAGTCAGGGCTACAGTTCTCTACAGGTCGACCATGTTGCTTGCTTGATTCTACAACAACAAATCTACAATTAGATCTAGAACTCGTACCGTTTAATTAAAAATACGTTCGTGGAAAAATTGTAAATATATTCGTATGAATGCAAATTATTTTGCTCTTAAAAGTAGTATCGCAATGACGTTTTTGGGACAAAAACCTGGGCCCCGAATGCTAAAGAATGCTTCGTTCCACGGGAGGGGTTCCGCGGCGGGGCCCGTCAACCTAACCTAACCAAAGGGTTAATTTTTCCCGTGATTACATATTTATTTGAATTTTTCCTCCGTCTCTTTCTCCGAATTCAGAATTCACGCGTGACAATTTAATCACTGGTTGAAATTATGCTTTATTCATCTGTACAAATTTGCACTTGTCAAAAGTGTGTACCATGGCAGACGTACAGATCCGTTAACGAGTACGTACGTTTATTCGAGGTCTTAATGGGGGTATAAATCAAGACACGTGTCGTTGTTATTGGCGAATCGCGGATGCACAGTATGTTCTCTGCGCGATTTTCCTGCAGGAATGAATGGAAACACGGAATTTCCACGTTCGAATGTAGCTAAAATTGTAATGGTGCGGAGTTTGCAGATGTCTGCGACCGTTTGTCAACCTGCATACGTACTCGTATTCGAAACGTGCACCGAGTGTACAGGGAACGAGTGTTTACGGACAAAAACGTATCCGCGAGAATTCGTCATCGATGCACAGAAAGCAGATTGAACGACAGGCGACAGATACCCATTTATCTTCGACAAACGCACGCGAACGCAAACGGAAAGCGTGGTTCTTTTACGGCGCCATATTGCCTGAAACGCTGCCAGAGATTGCGAATACTCCAATATAGTAGTAGTAATAGAAGACAGTAGTTGTAGAGACAGCAATAGCACAGACAGTAAGTAGTAGTAGTAGTAGCAGTAGTAGTAGTAATAGTAGAGACAGTAGTAGCAGTAGTGGTAGAGGTAGTAGTAACAGTAGTAGTAGAGACAGTAGTAGCAGTAGTAGTAGTAGTAGTAGTAATAGTAGAGACAGTAGTAGCAGTAGTGGTAGAGGTAGTAGTAACAGTAGTACTAAGGACAGTAGTAGTGCAGACAGTAAGTAGTAATAGTAGTAGTAATAGTAGAGACAGTAGTAGCAGTAGTAGTAATAGCAGTAGAGACAGTAGTAGCAGTAGTGGTAGAGGTAGTGGTAACAGTAGTGCCAGAAACAGTAGTAGCAGTAGTAATAGTAGTAATGGTAGAGACAGTAGTAGCAGTAGCGGTAGAGGTAGTAGTAACAGTAGTAGTAGAGACAGTCGTAGCAGTAGTAGTAGAGTCAGTACTAGTAGAAATAGTAATTAGTAATGGTAGAGACAGCAGTAGCAAAGATAGCAAGTAGTAGTAGTAGTAGTAGTAGAGGCAGTAGTAGTAGTATTAATAGTAGTAGAGATAGTAGCATAGTAATAAGGACAGTAGTAAGCAGTGGTAATGGTAGTAGAGATAGTAATATAGTAATAGGAACAGTAGTAAATAGTAGTAGTTGCAGCAGAAATTCCGTATCTATACCCCTTAATCCATATACTCTGTAGAGGTCCTTTTACAGGGACAATTTAATTTCTAATAAAATAATAAAATAAATTTATGATAAAATTTAGTCTCTGACAAGTGTTAACTTCATCTCCTAGCTACTAAATTAATTTTCTATTCTTCTAATATTCTCTAAATATGCTATGAAAATGCAATGAAGAAGAGGCTCTAATTACGGACTAATATCAGATTAAATCCTACCAAACGTTCACTTTGCTTCATTTCAAACACAGAAGCAGTTCCCGTGAACCACAGCGCACCCACTAATTTTCCCCAATTTCTGAAATTAAAGAAACGACGACCACGGGGTCATAAACTTCATTCTTGGCACTTGATATTTATCGCTAACTCGGAGTATTCCTTCGTCTCGTCAATTTCAACCCTCGTTGACGTCGAACCTCTGGAATTTAGTGTCGCATCAAAGGCAACGACGTCGCATCGAGACTTTCATAAAGCTATACGCGACGCCACGCGACGCGATCTCTAGTTCACGGCTCATAAACTAACATTGTCTAACAAATTTCAACCATTTCCCTAACCTATAATATCCAATAGGTGATTCTTGCAGAGTTTACTTTCCTGAACACGCATCCGCAATCGAACTTCCAGTATATCGTCTACAGTTTTCGAAAAATGGAAGTTTCTCTAAAAAGAAAAGATTTTTGTCTAATATACGGTTTTAGTTTATAAAACATGTATAAATTATCGAATTTACTAATAACAACAAATTGTTCGCAATATATATTATAATACAAGTGAAAAGATTAATAAATTATTGGAAATTACTTGAACGCACAACGCACTAGTGTTAGAAAGTACATACAATTTGGGAAAAGATTATAAATCGTAACACTGATTGTTAATAACAAATTATTATTGTTAGTAACAGATTGTTTACAATGCAAATTTATAATAAAAGTGTAAAAATTAATAAATTATTCGATATTATTAGTACATACAACGTATTTGTGTCAAAATGTACCAATATTCTGCAAAAAGTTAATAAATTATTAAACTTATTGTTAATAACAAATAGTTTGCAACGTATATTAACGATAGAAGCCAAAAAACTTAATAAATTATTGGCTACTAATTGAACGAACAACGTGTTTGTGTTAAAATCTATCCACAACTTACATAAAGTTAATAAATTGTTAAACTTACTATCAATAACAAATTAAAATTGTTACTAACAAATAGTTTGCAACGTATATTAACGATAAAAGTAAAAAAAGTTATCAAATTGTTAGTTATTACACCGGAAAAGTTACTTTTAAAGGAATCGATAAAGTTCGGAAATTTTCGCCGATCTTCGGCCGGCCGAAGCTATATAAGGGGCCCGCGTCGCTGCTCG
The DNA here is from genome assembly GCF_001483705.2 of Eufriesea mexicana. NCBI lineage: Eukaryota > Metazoa > Arthropoda > Insecta > Hymenoptera > Apidae > Eufriesea > Eufriesea mexicana. The sequence goes on along the minus strand of NW_016914251.1, from coordinate 45,068 downwards.
AGCCAGTTGTCGGTTCGATTTCCTAAGAGTCGCGTCTAAATTTTTTCGGTGGGGAAGGGGTTCCGAAAGTGAGGTTGTAGTTATCAGTGGTCGTTGACTAGACCTTTTGGCTAGTCGATAGCTACTGTACACTACACCCACACCCCAACCTCTTAAACAATTTTTTCTTCCGCGTACTAATTATTTTTTCTTTCAGGTACTAATTATTTCTTCTTCCAGGTACTAATTATTTTTTCTTTCAGGTACTAATTATTTCTCTTCTTTCAGATTTTATTTCTTTCATTCTATTTTTCATTGTTTGAGCATTCGAGTATTTCGCACAATATTCGAATGCTTCGTCGTTGGGTTGTCAATTTTTATTTTCATGTCTAATTTATTTTATTTTTCAGGATTTAATTATTTTTCTTCTTTCAGATTTTATTTCTATCATTCTATTTTTCATTATTTGAGCATTCGAGTATTTCGTACAATATTCGAATGCTTCGTCGTTGGGTTGTCAATTTTTATTTTCATGTCTAATCTATTCTCTTTTCCAGGATTTAATTATTTTTCTTCTTTCAGATTTTATTTCTATCATTCTATTTTTCATTATTTGAGCATTCGAGTATTTCGTATAATATTCGAATGCTTCGTCGTTGGTTCACTTATGTCTCATCGTTGGCTAA
>NW_016914251.1:14643-43857 GCF_001483705.2 Eufriesea mexicana | reverse complement strand
GAGGGTGCCGAGGTATGAAGTTGTCTTGTACACGAGAGTACGTCGCGTCGACTAGTCGGTCTTTCGAATAATCGTAAACTCGTTCGGGCGCGTCGCGATTGTAACTTAGTTTTTCTTTGCTTCCCCAATTTGTGGGAACATAGAAATATTAGAGTCGTTTTAGCTTAATTCGCTTCAGGTTAGATTAGATATCTTTGATACGGATAGCGCCAGCAGGCTGCGCCACTAGGGCGCATGTCGGGTCTCGATGCGTAGCCACCTCCACGTGGTGAGACCTGGTAATTGGTATCGTTTTCCAAAGACTTCTCTTTGTAAAACGATACCAAGCTAAGAGCTACGCACAAAGTTTAAGATATTTTCTATCTCTTGTAAATTTTCAATGTTTCATTTGAACTTTGAAAATAGAGAGTGGGCAATATCTGATAAAGTAATATGTAAATTAAGAGGAATTCGGGTAAGTATTGCAAGGTAAGTATAATTAAGGTAAGTAAAAAATTTAGTTTTAAAATATTTAAAATCGAAATTTTTAAGGGTCGAGGACACGAGTCAGTGCAGAGTACGTAGAGTGAGCAGAGTGGTTAGTTAATTATTAGCGTTGTGTTAACGAGATGGAATTAAATTATTCTTAAAATTGTAAAAAGCAATAAATCGTCTTTTAAATATACATTATCGTTTCATTACTCTAAAACCGTGTTTTTATCTCGTACGTGTCCTTCCTCCACTTCCTCCCTTATTCCTCGCCCCTACAATAGTTATAAATTTAAAATATTTCTCGCTTATTGTAAATCTTCAAAATTCCCTTCAATCATAACTATATTTTTATTTCTATTATTATTTATACCTTTCTTTTCCTTCCCTTTTTATTTTTCGTAGTCTGTTATATGTTAACACTTGATACTGAGATTACGCGTAACTACGGCACTGTCGAAACTAGAGAAGCGAGCAATGGCTGGCGTGACGGCAAAATCTCGTATACACGTTACCGACGAATATTTTCTCGGTTTAATGGAAAGGAAAACGGTTTCGACAATTTTGTTCCACGGTCTTTTCCTCAAACAACCCTACAGAATACGACGTCATGCCGTGAAATCGTGTGGGATAAAAAGCTTATTGTAAAAACTCAAAAATATCGCGAAGAATATCGGTGGCTTATTTTTAAATTTCAATTATCAATTATAATTATGTACGTCCTTTCGAATAGCTTCCAATGGGAATTCTTTTCCTTGTCGCGTGTCTGGCCCTCTAAATGGGTGACTCGAACCACTGAGAATCGTTCTAATCTAAATCGAGGTCTGTTAGCGGTGATATATTCGAGAACCGTTGAAAGTGGTTATCTCGACGCTGTTTTGACCGAGATTTATGAGACGAAGGCTGAAGACCTGTGAGAGCTTCGGGTTCAGCGGGATCACCGTTTCCTTTGTAAAAATGGGAAAATTTCATTGAATATTCGAGAGCCTCGAATGGAAATTCCGCACCTCACTGTGGATCTTTGCCGCGTGTTGTTCGAATCCAAAGTATTGCAATTTGCAATCAAGTTTTAAAGGACTGTTCCAATGGAAATCTCGATATTTTGTGTCGAAACATTCGACGCGTTGTTCGAATCGAAATTTTCACTGCGTGGAATGGAGTTCTGCTGTGATTCGAACGCGAGGAAGTAGGTTTGTTTGGAGACAGATTTTTGATTAATTTAGAGAGCGAGTGGATTCGTGCTTGATAGATTATAATGGAGAGAGGTTTATATGTGCGTGTACCGTTGGTGAGTGCTGAATGGAAGGTGTCAGGAGGGATATTTGATGGTATGTTCGCGGAGAATAGTTGGCGTAGTTGGAATAGTTGATGTCAGATTAATACGATCCTGGTCTTCCTCTTAACTCAGCCTGGTAGACTATTAATTAGATTCTTCTCAGCGTTTGTGGAATAGGTATGAATATTTATCGCGCTGAATATTTGTCGTTTTCTTTCCATACAAGCGATTTTAATAATGTATCAGTGACGTCTTAATTGAATCACTGATGAGAGAAAGAAGCTTAAGATATTTGTTCGAAATTTTCAGTGAAATTTTCAGACTAAAAGCTGGATTAGTAGGTCAATCCGTAGAAGAATTTTTAACCTTTTTATTTAACTAACTATAAACAAATTTGGGAAAGATTTATACTTAAAAAGATTGCATACTTTCACCGAAAATTGAAACATATTAATAAACAAAACTAACTTTAATTGATATTTAATTAAAAAATTGTGTTTTCGAAATTCTTTTCGTTACATTATATCGCTATTATCGTTCCTTAATAACAGAACTACCGATCTTTAATGGGAAACCTTTATGGTAATGGTTACATAGATTTTTAAATATGTATGTGTTGATATAATAAAGGAGTGGAACAAGTATACACAAGATGACAATATCTAACGAATTCAGGTTATTGTGATAAATGATTATGCGTGTAATGATTGAGGTGTTGTGTGAATTATGTATGTAATGTAATGTGTGAAAGAAGAAAGAACAAAACGAGAGTGATTTGGCATAGGTCAATTGCAATTGAGCTTTAATAGTGAGAAGAGGTGTGAGCATGCGATTGTGATAAATTAATTATATTTAAACTTAGTATTTGTGTTTGATAATCTTTGTAAATAAATAAAGAATTGTTCTAATTGTTATCAATATTTGATCCACCACTAACAACCCTAACATAGATGATAGTAATTTTAGTGATTACAATTCTCACTCGATATCAGTCGACATTAATTCTTTTTAAAGGAAATATATGTGTGTTTCTAATAATTAGAAAAATTCTGATTTAGTATTACGCAACCCAAATTATAAGTATCAAGATCTAAGTACAATGTACCAACATGGTTGGTACGTAAAATATCGACTCGATCAAATTTAGACTTTTCCATCTCGAGGCTAACTTTATTATGCTCCTTTATTATTATGTCGACTGCAACATCTGCTCTGGATAGGTCCGAAGCTTCTTTTAATTCCACTTTTTTCACGGTCACCCATGGAAAGGAAGTGAATGCTTATCTAAAATTGCTCGATCTTAGATATACATAAAAATCTGAATAGACCGTGTCACGTAAGGGGTCGTTGATGCTTTGTATAAAATTTATCCTCGCAATACCTATACACAGCGCCCAATTTTAATTCGCAAATGAGAAGACAACATCGAACGATAACTATGTAAATCTACAAAATTTCGTTCGCATTATTTTTCCCGAGATTAGAAAAATTTTATTCCGATCTGTTTCGTATCTCCGTACAAAATTTTCACTCCGAATCACACTTCGAAATCTCGAAAATTTGATTCGACATAGTCTCTTCCGAAAGTACGGAAATTTATTCGGGATATTTTTCTTGGAGAGTTTGAAAAATCTCAGTGGGAATGTTTCTCCGAAATTTTCGAAATTTCGGCCGGAATATTTTTTCATAAATTTCAACTCACAGGTATTCGCGCTTTTAGTTTACACTCTCTGCCCTAGTTTTTAGACTTCTTAGTTCCGGCATTACCGAGTTTAACTTCGCAGGGGCGTAGATAGGTGGGAAAACCGCGAGCCCTGTGCTCGGAAGTTGCGAAGTTAGCCAGGTTCAGCGGAGGAAATTTACTATAAAGAAATTGAAAAGAGGAACATCTTAAGCTCATGGGCGGAACAATTGCGAGATGTGCGGACTTGTTGTGAGCAATCGAGGTCTCTCTCGAAGCATGAAACCAGCTTTTGCAGCAGTTTCCTTCGAACGCGAGCAAAATTTCCGCAGCGGTTCTATTTGCGTCCATTGTGTACGTAAAGTACTGCAAAGGCCATATAAAGAGAAATAAGAAAAGCAACAATAATGGAGGTTTCCGTAAAGAGTTAATCCTTCACTATTTTCTGGTCTTCCATAGCATGATTATTCTTCTGTTCCCTTTCAGACGTACTCGAAAATCATATCAGCATTCGATTAAGAATTTTGAGAATTTTAATATATTTGGATTTTCAGCGATTTTAATTGAAAAATCTTAGCGATATAATATATTACAAATTTAAAATAATAGTCGATTAGGTTAGGAAAAATTTGCACTTACTGGATTGAATAAATTGCGAAATTTATATTTTGCAAATTGTGTATATGAATAAACAAGTTTTTGAGCTAATTCATCGTAAAAAGCTTTTAATAATATATTCTAATTTAAACCTCTCTTCTAAAAGTAACGCATTAGAGGCGTTGATGATACAGCTTAATCAAATTAGAGCGTGTTGCAAGCTCGTGAATTTCTGAATTTTAAACATGGCACAGTGCTCCTAAATAGCCAACAACATATAAAACTCGAGGCAGTTAAGAAGAATAAAGAATGTATGCTACATGTCCTATTTTTAAACTTCCATTCCTGTATCTTTATTCCTACCTTTTAAATTCCCACAATTAAACTACAAACTTCAAATTCCTACTATAAGAATTTAAATAGACAACGTTGAAACTTCAAAATCTAAATTTTAAAGATTAAACCCCTTAGTCTCATGTACCACGATTTAATTCTAAAAATTCCTGCATTGAAGAATTTCTTTCACTTCGCCAGTACAGTAATTTCAATTTACAAAAATCACACGAATTTTCCGAATCCAAACGAATTTTGCTGACACTAAAATGTATTAAGAAATGTTTTTAAACAATGATGATGACAGTGATTAGAATTTTATTTCTTTCTTGAGAATTTATGAAGAGAGTAGCTCATCTTGAAGTCATCTGAGACACGAAAAACTCATGGCGACTTAAACTCGTCGTTACAGCGTAAAGGATCGAGTCGATTCCCAAACCAAGCTTACTCGCCATAAAAAGCAGGGGTAAAAGTTCAAGCTTCATCGACCATCTCGCGCGAACCTTGTCTCTGTCCATCGATCCGTCGTACTGTAGGATGGCGAATACTGGTCTTGAGACACCGAAAATTATCGAAAGAACAAGAACGCGATAACACAGACTCAAAACTCGTAAACTGATTTAACTTAGGAAAAGAACACCAAGATAACGAAATGAAAACACACAAGGACGCACTCTTTTAAAACTCTTTCTCCAGCACCAAGCGACTCACGCTTGTGCTGGTCACAACCGATTTCTAAGGACTCTGTTTTGCTCGTCGAGGACCACGCTTTTATGCTTTCCTTAACCTACGCTTCTCCTCCCCGTAGGGGAGTCACGCAACTTAATTTTCTTATATAGAATAACTTTTCGATTTGCTTCTAGAAGATATCGATCGGTTTACAATTTGTTTTTGTTGGCAATAGTCGATTCGCGATTACTTTTGGTATCCTACAGTACCATCCCGAATTTTATATCCTCTCCACCCTGTAAGAAGCATCCAGCGCCAAAGGCAGAGTGCAATAAAACGGGGCGGCCGTCCGAAGTGGCCAGTAGTATAGCCCGTGGCAAGTCGGACGTAGTAGCACCGATCCCGATTGATCGGACGTAAGTGTATCGAGCAGCCGTCTTAACGAGCCCCATAAAAGCCTCGTTGGATCAGGTCTCTCTTTTGTCCTTGTCGCGCGTACAATCACGGGTCCATTGTGATCTCGCGCTGAAATTCCACCACGACAACGAAACAATATCCGTTAACAAGCGTGCCGCTGGCCGACTTTTCGTCTGATTAACGCACGTAATTTCGCACCGCGATTTAAATGCGCATTAATTTGCATGCCGAACGACGAAGGGCGTTGCTCGCCCTTCGATCTCCTCGCGTGCCCCTCTGGCTGACCTCGTGGCCACGAAAATGAGATGCGACGCTATAGGGGATGAAAGGGGCGGCCAAGGGTCGCTGATATCCACGATCGGACTCAGTGTGAAATTTCTGCTTTTATTCTTCGAATTTTCGCGTGATCTTTGGCTTTGTTAGAGAATCGAGGACGATGTTATCAAAATTGTCCGTTTATAGACGAAAGAGAATTTTGGGTCGATGTGATTTGCCATGGGTTCAGTTGGGGAATGAATTTTTGGAACCCGTTTTGAGCGGGATATAAGAAATTTCTTTGAAATAACGTGGTTACTAGGGAATTCGACAAATTTTTAATAATGTCATTAGAATATTTAATAGTGTAATTTTGGAATAATTATTCAGGCTAATCCTATCACGGTTATTATAACCAGCGAGTGAAAAGGAAGTAGAAGTTTAAAAAAGGGGAACAACAGGAGACAGAGAAAAAATGATTATACTTATATCGGAAGAAAAATGGCGAAAATGAGTAATTAAGACGATAACGTTGAATAAGGTATTTTTAACGAGTTTTAAGCACGATGATTTAGTACCTGGTCCGTTCAGTATATTAAGTGCACTATCGAATAAAATTTTTCTTGGAATAAATATTGGTCTTTTATCTCGGTTTAAAAGACACTTTTACCAAGAAAATTTTCCCGTACTTTTAAACAGTAGCGATTTAACACTGGGTTTACGAACATTTGTTGTACACCTATCTCTATGAACACTATTACCTTATAAATAAAACTATGAGATATATATTTATATAAAATTTATAATATTTAGGTGATTATTTTTATTTTAACGTAAACGGTGTCTGTAATTTTCCTCGTAAAATTGCAAGTACGTCAAAATAACTCGTAAATCTAGTGTTAAAACCACCAGTACCGCATGAATTACCAAATCAGCCCAAAATTCGCGTGTTCCATTTACCTATAACGAAATAACAAAAAGAACGAAGTCTATTCAAAGCTTTAATATACCCGTCATTATGTGAGGGAAATTCGAGCAAAAAGATTTGGCACGGCGAATGAACGAAAATTTGGCACAATTGGCACGGTGAGTTTTTGATACGTACCAGAAAGCATCCCACGGTGCTCGCTAACTTGTAGACTGACCTCGTACACTCCTAAGCACTATACCGAACAGCCCGTCCAATTTGGTTCCCGAGCACGGGCTAAAAATTCCTCGGTCCCTTCAAACATCTCGATAGAGGAAACAAGACCGCAAACCGTTTAAGAAACTCATCGTTCCCCGTTTTTCTATTATCGTGGCTGAATAGCAAAAAGGCGAGCAATTCCGTGCGCTATGAAACCGCGTTTAAAACTTTCCCGACGAGTACCTCGTTCCGAGGAAAGCGAGACGACCAAGCTTGGATCAGACTTTAATCCGATGATCGATTAATCTCGTGACGAAATACAATTGCGATCGATCGCGTTGCAGGAGTGTCTGGCTTGCTTCGATTATGTCCTTCCGGGAGAAAGGAAGCGTTATATAGCAATTAAAATAAAATTTTTGATGGATAAATGACGATGAGAGAAAATGGAAATTATAATTATATCATAATCGAAGGTTAAGCGCAAAATATCGACAAGGTTGAAGCAAAGAAAGGGGAAGAAAACGAGAGGGTGCAATGGGGTAGCTTAGATGGGGGTTAAATTTTAATTCGAGAAACGATTAATCATCTCGTGACAAAATAAAATTGCAATCTATCTCGTTGCAAAAGTGTCTGGATTGCTTCGATTATGTCCTTCCGGAAGAAAGGAATCATTGTATAATAATTTAAATAAAATTCTTGGTGGATAAATGACGAAGAGAAAATGGAAATTATAATTATATCATAATCGAAGGTTAACTGCAAAATACCGACAAGGTTGAAGCAAAGAAAGGGGAAGAAAACGAGAGGGTGCAATGGGGTAGCTTAGGTGGGGGTTAAATTTCAACTCGATGATCGATTAATCACGTGACAGGGCACAATTGCGTTGAATTACATTAGCGTGACTATCGATTACCCTTTTCTCATAAAGAAATGCGATAATTCGCGAGAAATTTGAGATTGACGAATGATAAAGGGTCGAATGACGTTAATTACTATCATTTGAAAGCAACGCGAGTTCAAAACTGTCGAAGGACACAAGTACCGATAAAATCGACTCAGACAAAGACGACAAAAGGAAGAGTGTCTAAAGATCTAAAGAAAGACACGTACGACAGACTACGAGTAAACGAAAGTCGAAGATAAAAGTGACAAAGACGGAAAGGGAAGAGGGATTTTCCCGGAAAGCACTCGAAGATTACTTTTACAGCGGAGGATACAGATTTTCGAATGTTCGTAATAGCCGGAAAACGGAACAATAACGTAGAACGTGAAACAATAAAAAGGAGCACAGAGAAACGACAGGGGGTGAAAGGAGTAGAGCATCGCGAGAAGCTAAATAGAGAGAGGAGAAAGTGACGAGGTGTCGAAAAAACGAGAACCGACAAAAGCATGGCTTTTCAAAGTCGCGGAATCTGAAAGCGAGGGCAGGGGCGTGACAAAGGAAAAGGGAACACGGGTTATGAAAAGCGAGAGGCTAAAACGGTGGCGCGAGAGACGGGATAACCAGGCAATAAGAAAAAGAGGGAATCCGTCGCGAGAAGGTGGAAAAAGTGGATGGAACAAGGGGGTGGAAAGGGGGGAAGAACGGGAAATGATCGCGAGAAAGAGAGAGAGAGAGAGAGAGAGGGGTAGAAACGGAAAGGCAGGTATTACCGGCGAGAAGGAACGCGTGTCAGCGCTCTTATGTTTATTCGTCCCTGTTGAATTTTAAAAAGCCAAATAAGAACGACGACAAAGGTAAGCAACGACAATACGGAGCACGATGCCTTCTGTTTTCCGCCGCTTTTCAAACGCCCGGTTATTTGGAAAGGGATGTTTGCCTTGTGCAAACGCGAGTTTTAATAGCTTCATTTCCCCGGCGCGATCAAATTCGCGATATTAACCTGCAGGGAGCGTGGAAAGAATTGGATTCGGCGAGAATTGTCGATTCGACGGAAAGAAGCTAATATCGTGTAATTAGGTGGACCGATTTTTGTAGAATGTAACACGGTTAGTTGCTGATTACGTGCGACGAAATTAGGTGGAATCGGGCGAAAGTAAAGCGAGGAATAATAATTTTAAACAATTTTCTAGGTGATGCAAGAGAATTTTGAATTTTATTGTCGAAATTCGAAATATTGGTTTTATTCACTTTATCATCTTTTTATATAAATACAAGTAACCCTCCTATAACACGGTAGATAGGTTCCTATAAATAGAGAATGCCGTGTCGTGTGAAACCGTGTTGTATGAGACCCAGAGCCAGTACAAAAAGGGGGGTTACATTCCGAAAACTTATTAAAAACAAATTTTTTTTTAATTCTACATAAACAACTTAATTTTTATCAAAAATATAAATGTAAGTACAACACGAAACAAAACAAAAACAAAAATATTATTTTAATTTAACTCAACTGTAAATTAATAAATTTCTTCGTCGTCATTGCTCATGTAGAAGTACAGTGTTGCACAAAGGTTTTTGCAATTTTCTTATCGTGTTAGAGCGAAACTGTGTTATAGGATGCCGTGTTGTAGGAGGATTCAAGCAATTTACGAATCGTGTTATAGAATGCCGTGTTGTAAGAGGGCTACCTGTAATATTATTTTTCGTTGATATATTTGATTAATAATCGTATATTATCAATTACCGAATGCAATAAAATATAGACAGGGAAACCATATTCGTTATTGAAATAATAATTTTTATTTTTATAATCTGTTATATTTAATTATACCTTCACTACTGACAGAAATTTTAGCAACCTAAAGATCCACCCCCTGAATGAATTTTTCCCACCCTTATATCTCCGATATTATTTACATCGCTACGTCATATTTTATTACCGAATATTCCTAAAAAATTATCAATACAATTATTAACCCTCTATAATCCATCGATTTTATTTTATTAACGTATCACTGTGCTATATTTCCACATCGTAACCAAATGAAATCGAAACAAAATAATTAATTCCTTTTCCTCGCGAATAAACAAAATTGCATTCACAGAGAAACAACATAAAATGGAAATTACAATTTTAAATCGAGCTCACCGTTCGAAATTCCCCAACTCCGTTTCTCAATTTTCAAATATTAATTCTACGCCATAAGCGACGCGCAATTTCGCAAGAGTGAAACAAATTGCGGGAAATTTGACTGGCAAACAAAAAATCCGGCATCGGGTATAGGTATTTATGGCTGCAATCGAGCTTAATCAAAGGTAGGCAAATAAATTACTCGGTGTCGCGTCGGTCGCAATACGAAAATCACTTGGCCGGCTACGGGATGAAACGGGATTGCGTTTACAAACGATAGTCGAACAGGGCCCCGTGCACGGCATGTTAAACTGCGTTCCGCTCTTAAATTCCTATTACCGGCGAAATTTCATCCGACGTTAAAACTTTATCCGCGTGCGTGCCCCGCGTTAGCTAGCGCCAGTGGCATAATAGTGCCGCCATTGCGGATCAAAGCTGGCCTTTCATTCGAAAACTTTTCACGGTTAATTATCGGCACTGAGCTACGGAATCGGGCACAGATTGCGTCCTTTCGCGTTACGACCGTATCTACAAGCAGTTCGCGTGAGATCGCGTGCCTATTCTTGAAAATTCCTAATCACCTTCCCCCCGCAGGTATAATGATCTCTTGAGCCTTTGGGTGGGAATTTTATTTTGACCTAGTTTCACGTTTCTTGTGGATTTTCCAAGTGATTTTATTAAACTGCCTTCGTCTATAATTTGGGGTGAGAGATTTATCAGGGGTTGTTTATATTTTCGTTTGAATTTCTCGAAGTTTATTATGATGAAGATGGTATAGCGATGTTGCAGATATGCTAAAGGATTAAGAAATTTTTGTTGCTATTGGAGTGTATTTTAATTTTAATACAGCCTAAATTTTTTTTAATTTTTGATCGGAGTCTGTGAGAATGTCATCCCTTTTCTGATTGTAGTAACCACCCCTGAGAGAGGTTGAACTTCGAAATTTTTAAGAATCTCGTATTTGCTTAGAATCTTAAAGGTAGTAAATGTACTGGAAGCAATCGAGCAACTGCATTAAAAATTTCCAAAAATCTCATCTTCCCTTCCAATCACAGCAATCCCCAAGGCATACCCAAAGCGATTAAACTTTATTTCAAATTGACACAAATTTTGTACCAGCTTTTTCAGTTACAATGATAATAATTCTAGTGGAACCAGTCGAACTTTAGGTAAAATTTCCAAAAATCTCAGTTTTATTTTCAATCATAAATATAATAATCCTAGTAAAAGTCATTGAATTTGAAATTCTGAAGATTCCACTTCCCTCTAATCCCAGTGATAATAATCATACTGGAATCAATCGAACTCCAAACACCATCAAACTTGAAATTTTGACGATTCCACTTAACCTAAGTCCCCAAAATAATAACCCCATTGAAATCAATTGAGCTGCATACAAAATTTCCAAAAATCTCACTTCTCTTTTCAAAAATGACAACTATATTAAACACCATCGAGCTTGGAAATTTCGAAGATTGTAGTTCCCCTAAATCCCAAGGATAATAATTCTACTGAAAGCCATGGAACTCGAAATTTCGAAGATTCCACGTCCTTTGAATCCTCAAAATAATAACCCTATTGAAATTAATCGAGCTCCATATAAAATTCCCCAAAATATCACTTCTCTCTTCAAAAATGATAACAATTTTAAACACCATCGAACTGGAAATTTCGATGATTCTGCTTCCCCTAAATTCCAAGGATAGTAACTCTACTAAAAGCCATGGAACTCGAAATTTCGAAGATTCCACGTCCATTGAATCTCCAAAATAATAACCCCATTGAAATCAATCCAGCTCCATACAAAATTTCTAAAAATCTCACTTCTCTCTTCAAAAATGATAACAATTCTAAACACCACCGAACTGGAAATTTCGATGATTAATCTTCCCCTAAATTCCAAGGATAATAACTCTACTAAAAGCCATGGAACTCGAAATTTCGAAGATTCCACGTCCTCTGAATCCCCAAAATAACAACCCCATTGGAATCAATCGAGCTCCATACAAAATTTCCAAAAATCTCACTTCTCTCTTCAAAAATGATAACAATTCTAAACACCACCGAACTGGAAATTTCGATGATTAATCTTCCCCTAAATTCCAAGGATAATAACTCTACTAAAAGCCATGGAACTCGAAATTTCGAAGATTCCACGTCCTCTGAATCCCCAAAATAATAACCCCATTGGAATCAATCGAGCTCCATACAAAATTTCCAAAAATCTCACTTCTCTTTTCAAAAATGACAACTATACTAAACACCATCGAGTTTGGAAATTTCGAAGATTGTATTTCCCCTAAATGCCAAGGATAATAACTCCACTAAAAGCCATGGAACTCGAAATTTCGAAGATTCCACGTCCTCTGAATCCCCAAAATAACAATCCCATTGGAATCAATCGAGCTCCATACAAAATTTCCAAAAATATCACTTCTCTCTTCAAAAATGAAAACAATTTTAAACGCCATCGAACTAGAAATTTCGAAGATTCTACTTCTGCTTCCCCTAAATTCCAAGGATAATAACCCTACTGAAAGCCAATTACTGAGCGCAAACTGCATCCTCGAGGGACACGACTCGACATCCGCTCTATCAGGGTGCACGCATCCGGTGTTTCCGAGGAACGCTCGCTCGCATCAATCTCTGCTGCACCGAGGAATTAAATAAACAAATTTCGAGAGCCCGGATAACTAGTGCATCGCATTCGAGACAAAAATACTGCTCGCACGTGATCATTTCACGTGAATGGAAACGATGGATAGCAGACAGGATCCTTCGCCTACGCGCAAACAACGCGACTGCCGATGCAAATCCAACGTCGCGGCCAACGAGATTATTCCGGATGACGTTATCCCTTTACGAAACAGTAGGGGGGAATATCGACAACGAGATTTCTGACCAATCGACGAAGAGACTTTGACAAGAGCTGACGACTTTCGCGAGAATTTTTGCGGGGTTCTATTGTTTGCTCGTGAACCGAGTTAATGTAATTTTATGCTTCAATCGGGGATGATTGATGATGGTATTAAAGGTTATTAAAGGTAACTGATAGCTGGGTGGTGATACTGGAATTAATTAAGGGGATGATTGGTGATTAATTTATATGTTTCATGGCTCTTGAGTAACTTTTAAATGGTTCATTTTATGAGAGAGAGAATTCACACAGATTCGTATTTATTATTTGTTTACAATAAATATTTTTTACATTAAAATGGAGATGGGATATTATAGTTTTATAAAAATTTTGGGAAAGTAAGAAATTATATATAATAAATAATTAAGATGAAGATGGGTTATTATATTTGGAGATATATATTTGAAGATTTTAAGATGGAGATGGGTTATGATAGTTTTAGGTTATTATATTTAGAGATATATATTTGGAGATTTTAAGATGGAGATGGGTTATTATAGTTTTAGGTTATTATATTTGGAGACATATATTTGGAGATTTTCGTCGCTAAAATTCTTAAAATTCAATAAAAAAATATAATAACCCATCTCCATCTTAAAATCTCCAAACATATATCTCTAAATGTAATAACCTAAAACTATAATAACCCATCTCCATCTTAAAATCTCCAAATATATATCTCTATATGTAATAACCTAAAACTATAATAACCCATCTCCATCTTAAAATCTCCAAATATAATAACCTAAAAATATAATAACCCATCACCATTTTAATTAGTTATTATATATAATTCCTTACCTTCCCAGTATTTCTTATTATAATATTTCTAACGAATTTAATGTGATTACTATGTGATGCGATATGCATATTAGATGATCAAATAATTCATGAATCTAAAAAGAAATTCTAGAAACTAAATTGTATAATCACAATGTCTCTTCTCCTGAATAAATCCTCAATACATTAATATACTATTCGTTTCAAGTAACCAACAACATTAACGAGATTCTAATAAAATAACGCGAAATCGATCCGTATCTGTATTTCGACCCGATGATGGGGATATGCATGATACATTTCGGAAATCACGAGTGCAATTTGAGATTCGGTAGGCCGCTGGAATTTTAAACAGCCTCGAAGCTTATAATTAAACCCCGAGTGAGTTGTTATTATAACAAAACATACTCGACCGCGAAATCTACTCAAATATCGCAGCTTGCGTAATAAATACGTTCGCCATTTGCATAATTACGACGCCATTATCGTCCGAAAATGAAAAGAAAATGAAAGTCCACGACGATATATCGTCGATGACGGATACTCGATGAAGGAAAAGGCGAATAGAAATTCCCCGTCGAATTCTTTCCTATCCGAAGGAAAATTGCGTCCCTTATCGCCATATAATTTCATCAGTTGCCGAACGGGCCACGCAAGAATGCACATGCAAACTGGACTTAAGCCGGCTATAAATCACCCTCGATTCCACGGGATCCATTCGTTCTCGTATGCGCTTAATTCGAACCTATTTCGGTGAACGGATCTATCCACTGGCCTAGCTTTCTAATGTTTCATCCGAAACCTCTTACTGTTTATTCGTGTCCTCGGTTTATGTATCACTATCTCTACAGTTGACTGATGACACAGTATTTGAACAAGAAGCTTCGCGCGTTTGCACTGTCTACCATGACCCGATTCCTCGGAAATGATCCATCAAAATTGCGCAAGAATTTGTACGATAATAGAATATTTCAAAATGAACATAATCAACCGATTTATTTCTACTAACCTTAAAATTGTTTAAATTCTCTTTCAATTTAATTTGGGGGTATTCTAAAATCTTGTCCTGTCTCTGCAAATTTTAATCGATTCGATATAAGCTGCGATATTTTAGGGATGATTTTATGTTTGATACCTAAAACCTAATCATTTGTTTAAAAATAAAAAAATCTTAGCTTTGCCAAATTCTATGGGGATCCTCTCCCAAGGTTGTATCATTGTTGCAGTGGCGTAGCCTCTTCGTAGTTGCTAGAAGGGATGAAGGGAGGAGGAAGGGGTGCGTCTCGTCCTGGGGCCTGTTAGTGGACTCATCAAAAAGGTTACCTAGCAGACCTTTGCCTTAAACGAGGATACTATTGAAAGGTGTGGAATTTGTATATATGGGAATCGGTGAGTTCTAGGTATTCGCGAGAAACTCGGTCCTCCGATATTCCCTAGGATTCCCTAGGTACGTGAATGATGGTCACCACAATTCTACTAGTTGTTCGTACTGATCCGTAATAACGAAGTAAGAAGTATTTGTACTTTGATTAATGAGACGTTTAGCCTTTGAAAGTCTTCATAGTTCCTGCTTCGTTTGTCAGTAAGATCGAGGCAACCTATCTCTTGGCTTCCTTAATGGCTGTGCATTGTTCCATCTTACAGTTTACCGTGATAGTGAGACAGCCCGATAAGAAAGATAGATGTCGCGTGATCTTTGACGTCTCAAGTGACGCCATGTTTGAAAAGCTTTTGAGGCTGTTGAAGAACCTGCATCGTCTATATTAGCCTCGAATATTTCAGAGATAAATCTGTACAAGCATCCACTTGGCTGACACATCCTCCCTACGAATTCTACGGATTAACAACATAAATTACACGTTATTAATTGGAAATCCAAAGAACGTATAATCATCTCCACCAATCACGAAGTTTAGAAAAATAAACGACAGATATGAAGCTACGAAAACATTTCTTATCCTTCATTCTGAAGAGTAGGGAGATCTAAAGAGTAGTGAAATCTAACAAGAAAATAGTACAGAATATACAGAAGACAGAAAATATGAGAAAACCTACTAATAGACGAGACCAAGTCGTACTGAATAGGATCCAGATCGAACATTCCATAATTACTCAACAAATCTTCTGAAAAGAACACCCCCACCCTACTGCGACAAGTGCCAACATCCCTTGACCATCCAACGCATCTTATTTTACTGCAAGGAATACGAGGCCTCACGAACCCAAGCAAAGGTTTCCAACTCAATAAAAGAAATCTTTAACAACGCTGAAAACGCCAATAACCTCAGATTCATCCAACGCAACAAGCAATTATATGAATACATTTAGTACCTACCCTAACGTTTCATGTCGCTAATGACCTTGCTGTCGATGCGACTTTTAAGCCCTCAATTAAAAAAAAAAAAAAAAATATGAGAGAAATAATATAAATTAGAATTTTTCCCATGTACAGGTTGCATGGGCACCAAGAAAATCGAGGAAAAATAGGGAAAATTGCGCGATCTGTCTAATTCTAAAATCTCAAACAAAATAAGAAATAAAACAATAAATAAATAAAAAAGAAACAAAGAAAGAAATAGTTTTTGGAAGTTATTCGAATCCTGACACCCATTTCGACGATTCGCAAAATCTGTCGCGTTAAATGCCACCCACGGCGGCCATCAAGCGGAAATCTATCGTGAGAACAGCGAGAGGGGGAAGGTGACGCGTGAACAGGAAGCTTTTTGATTCATTTGTTGTTTTCCACGCGGCATAACACGGGACGGAAAAGGAAAATGGACCTTAACTTACGTGTCGGAGAAAAGGGAAGCAATTTGTTTCAACGTAACGCACCTTCGCCATGCTTCACGCCCCAATAACCTACTTCCTCGTAAATTTCTACCCTCGGCTCGACCCCGGGCTCAATCCCGGCCCCCAGGCGGCGAGACTCGCGAGGACCTGTGCCTTCATGGTTTACGTGAAAAGTTTTCGTGGATCTGCCTAGCTCTGTGGGATTTTTTCAGCGAATGTGGACACCGCGAAAGAAACTCCTCGTAAGAATTCAACGACCCGACTGCTTAACGTGGCGAGACAGTCCGTGCTCTTCTTCCCTTCTAGCTCGTGCCTTGTTGTCGTGTCTTGATGACACGGTTATGGATGTACATAAAATGTTTAAGTCATGGAAATGCGGCCGAAACTGGGTGGTATTTTAATAAAAAGGAAAACCGGCGGGACAGCGAAATAGTTAATGGCGTTTAACAAGTGAGATGACGTTTGTGCTCGTTGAAATCACACCACAACCCCATCTTGACGGATTCACGAGTAAACAGAGATGCACAGGGCAAAAACGTATACACGTGAATATATTGTAACAGGAAGTCAGTTCTAAAATCGTGAGATTGTACAGAACTGTAATGCGCTTAATAAATAGTCCTTTTCCTGTACCCTGAATTTTAATTCACCACCCAGAGTCAACAGTGTTTATTGGGGTTTAGGTTTCGAGATGAACAAATAAATATCGTGACAGAGTAATTATTCCTTGTGTATGGTGGATCTAAATCAATTTATGAAGAATTATGTAAATTTGTTTATACTAATTAACCAACACAGTGACTTCTTCATGATAGAATCAGTGTGCCTGGAGAATTTTTAAAATATTTTTAAGATACGCGATATTTGATTATTATTGTATTTTTGGTAGCCTAACAGAACCCAAAATATGATATATCTATTGCATTATTAAAATTCATAAAATTTAATGGAAAAATAGAGGAAGGATAAATGATATTCATTATTATCGTTTATTTTTTAAATTAGTTAAAATTGTATCTATTTCTGTGGTACTTAAGCGTTAATATAACATAATTTATGTATCACAGAATTTTAATATTAAGATTATGTATTTCAATAATTGGTATAGATTCAAAATTACTACAACAGTATGAGAAATTTTGTAGTTCCATATGTGACAAGTTAAAAAATTATTTGAAGAAGAGGAAAATCGAGTAATGGAGTTCTCAATCGGTAGAATCTTCGTGAAAACGAGGAAAGCGAAATTTTTCAGCAATTTTAACGTCTCGTGGAAAATTTCGCCGATTAAAGGAACACTTTAAAGTTGATATACCGCTGGAATGTACCGTGGACTAGTTTCCATCCGCTTTAAATTAAAAGGAGAAATATTTGCTTGAAACGCAAGGTACTACGAGTCGTGCTGAGTAGAAGCAAGAAACGGAAATATTGTTCCTTCGTTACAACGGTAGAACTTAATTGAAAGATCAATGATTCAGAAAAGGGACAACTGTATATACGTCCAACTTTTTTGAAAAATAATTTAAACCAACGTTTATTTCGTCAAAGTTCAATTACGATCACGATGTTGATCAGGTTTCTTGTACGAGGAAGCCTAAATTAAGGCTAGCATGACGAAGCAACTTAGCAAAAACAATGTGATTTTCCGTCTGGGGAAACTTTAATTAGAATTTACAACTATTTCGCGATAAAAAGAAGCAGCGATTAATTTCGCTTAATAAAAAGGTATTAGCACTTAAGTAACACGCATCCACCATTTGCTCGAGGAACGCTTTCACGCCCATTTGCACCCTTATTGCTTTACACGGCTACACCCACCCCCTAATCCATCTCTGACTGTATCACGCTGTATCATTCGCATGCACATTACAGTCCATATATTATCTACACTATCTTCTATGAAAAATTCTGTCATTTTCGCCTGGAACGCATTGGGACCAAGAATTGTCTATTCCTTTGCGAAATTAAAAAATAAAGAAGCTTTTTCCCTGTGTGAAACTAAAAACTGAAACCGATGGTATGTGGTATAGAATTTTGTAAATCGAGAAGTCGATAATTCGAAATTTTGACGTCTCAACTCGTGAAAGTCGATAAAATGTGACGAAGAATTTTTTAATTTGCGATCTTCCGTATTTCGAAATCTAGATTTCGCATTTCGTAAAATTAAAATCGAATATGAAATGAAATCGGTAAAGTCGAGAACAATGATATTGTGAAAAACACTTTTTCCAAAAATTAACATCGATTGAACGTGCCAAGGAAAATTTGGAAAAACGTTACATTGTTATTCTTAAAATTTCTTTGAAATTATTATTGGACTTATGCGAAATTTATTATGACACCATGGATTCGACTAATCTCATCTATATTCTGCGACGAGAGTATCGAAATCTCGAAAGAATTACTTCATTTGCAATCTACATCCAGTTTCAAAGACCTGCCATGAGGACAGTTTTCGAATTAGCATAACTCAAGGAGAACACATAGTTTACCGGTAAACTTCAGCTTAAACGTTCTACCAGTGGTTTGAAATTTCGACAAGAGTGGAGAAAAACGTGCATTAAATTCGGAAGTTCACGGAATTCTCGAGTTCGACAGTTCCCAAGTCCTAAGCTTGAAATAATTCCAACGTCTCGGGGTGCAATAGCCCAGAAAATTCGGTCACCGAGTCTCGAGACGCGACTTGCCGCTAAAAACCACCCCAAACTACCCGAAACCACTCCGAGTTGCCTCACAATATTCGACTATTAGGAAGAGAAAACAAGGAGCTCGCGAAACACGGAAGAAAATCGGCAAATTTTTCCGCTCTCCACGGTCTGGCCGTCTTTGATATGCAAATACGAGAATTTCAACCCCTATTCGTGGGACCAGGAGAGGTTCCTTTTTTTTTCCTGCTGATTTCGAGGTCTCTATAAAAATGATCCAGACGTGGCTCGATAAATCGAGTTAACTTCGGAAAAATAGTCTCGTTAAAGGGAGGAGATTCAATCCCTTGCACGAAGTTCCGGAGGAGTGTTTTCACTCGAAACAGACCCTCGACCGTTTCGTACATCGCGCGCGAAACGATCTTGAAAACTTCCGTTTCCTTTTATTTACCCCCGAAGCATTGGTCGGTTTTATGAGCGGAGAAAGCGCAGCGAGCGGCGAAATTGTTTTTTGTTCCTGGAGAAAGGGAATGAACGTTGGAAGAAAACGTTGGCTAACCTCGTTTGGGACAAAGGCAAACGGCAGAGGGATGTTTCCGTGGTCGGCCGCGGGTACCGGAAGTCTGCGGACCAGAAGATAACGGAGGGGCCAACGACGGATCGTTGGCTGCGCGTCTCTCCGTGAATTTTTTAAACGGGATACGTGTATTCGTGGTAGCTCCGAAGGAATACGAATGAGGGGGAGATTGCTCAGGGCTGTGGAAGGGTTTCGAATTTTGCTGCAGGGAGAGGATTTTCTTGGGTACTCGATCGAGTAAACTCGAATTGGGTGTTCGAGTCTGGCAAGTCAACTTGGTGGAACTTGAGAAAGGGGTTGGTTGTTCAATCGTTTCTGCTGGGAATTTCGGGAAGGAGATCCAAACGATTAGCATACAAGGAAGTAACCGTATTCAGTTGTACAGCAACTGGATGTATAAAGTTTAATATAAGTGAAATATATACACTTTATGCGAATATACAAATAAAACCAAGAATCTTTATCATACCACTGTGGGTCACAATATGCAAACTATCTGCACTGTTCCGGATTTGAGAGGGAAAGCAGCGAGGGACAAAAGGCCCTTTTAATAAAATTAATTTGATAAAATTTCAAAGATCGATACTAATTAATATGTGAAATTTAAGACAATGTAACGGTGTGCGAGGTATCGAAATCAAATAATTCTATGTGTTAATTATTATACGAATTCTTATTTACTGCTCCAAAAAATATCGTCAGCTTTATAGCAGAAAATTTTTGAACTCCGGCTATTCTCTAGCTAAAAAATCGTCGAGTGCAAAGGGTTAAACCCCAAAAACTGACCCCTTGATGCCTGCATAGTATCTTCAGGTCCAAAGGTCGGTATTGGCCTGTAACCTCTAACAGGCCTGTCACCATCGTTGCATAGGCGTAGCTAATTTACAACAGTTTCAATCTCTAGCGTTTCTTCGGGCTAATGTATACAAATTTCACATTCGGAAATAAATTCTGACGAAGATTCTGACAACTCGTGTGCTGTGCTGATGAAATGTTTGGTATGGTTGCGTTTGCAGGGGCGTGTTTTGAACGTGCCTTTTTATTTTTCCTGATTATAATGATTGTGGGAAAATTGTGCGAGAGGAATCTTTATTTGGGTGGTGTCACCCTGCATCGAGATCAATCTTTCCTTCGAGGAACCATGTAGTTTATCAATTCTCGAAGCAATGAGTTGTCATAGAGCCTATAGAAACCATGCTGAAGGGTTCAACCACACACAATTTTTGACAATTCACCGTCTGCATCACGCATCATGGAATACTTCGAGCCTCTGTTTACTTTATACCACCGAAAAATATAAAATATAATCAGAATTAAAAGTTCCTTTTGACTTATTAATCCGATCTTCCTATAGGCCATAACACAATTGCCTATAGACCATATACTAGTCATAGAAGGGTTGGTAGTCTTGATATATAGACTATTGCAAAATTATAAATTATGCGAATAAGATATAGCAACACCACAGATGAGTCTAACGATTGTTTCCATGAGACACATTGTATACAGAAGAAAATAATAAATTACGTTGTGAAATAGTTTGCATATACTTATAATAATTCTAGCTAACTTCCTATAGCCCCTACCCCGCAACAAATTATTTTTAAGATATTAAGACAGTTGTTATGAAAGAGTATTCTTCGTGTCTGTTTAAAACGTTTAACAAAATAATCTTAAATCGAAACCTACAAGCTAGACTCGCCATAAATTATAAAAATAGACTCGCCTATATTGACAATCGATTAATTTTTCCAATATTCCCGAACTTTAATTAATCAATCTCGAGATGAATTTGAAACCTATACGAGAAACGAGAAAATTTGTCGCTTACCTGTTAATCAAATCAGGAAACTTAAGGTCTGCGATGAAAAATTTGCTAATTTTCGTTGCGATTAAAGACAATAGAATGGGAAAAGATATCTGTCGGCATTGTAATCGCAAAAATCGCTGCTTCATCGCGGCTATTAATCCCGAACGCATGATTGATGGCCGAAGATAAAGATAGCCGACATATTCGAGCGGAGAATCGCCACCTCATTGTCAACCTCATCGATCGTCTCTCTTTCTCTCTCCCTCTGACCTATGATTGATGAAAGCTCGAAACTCGGGTGCAAAAAAAATCCTGCTTGATCCCACTTCCGTTCGTAAAAACTGCATTTCACCGATCCGAGATTCGGTGAAATATCGCCATGTTTTTCCATTTTGCGACAAGTTGTTTCGCGCGGAAAAAATATATCAGATATTAGAAAACGAGTAGAACGAGTCCGACTGTTGTCGGCCAGAGCTCGCCGATATCCTGATATTTCCCGTTATTTCGTATTTTCCCATTCGCGCCGATTTCGAATACAATTCTGTCGGACACACTAATCTTTGGCAAACGCACGCAATGATGAATCGAATTTTTCCAGAGAGATGATGCGCTGTTTTCAACGGGGCAATTTAAGCGCTTCTAAGCAACAACTCGCCGAGATTCTCACGTAGAGGGTATAAACCCCTTCGCTAACCACGGATTTAGCGAAGGGTTTGAAATCTCAGTGAAAACTCCCTCGACGTGCGTCCTTTACTTTAAAATATTCTTGCCCCTCTGGATAAATGATACACTCTCGGATGAGTCATTTTCCTAATGTACCACGGTTCGCCTAAAAATGTCTCTCGGCCCATGTAGTTGACATGAACGTGGAGACAGCCGAATTATAAACGCGATTTTTTCAGGAAATTTTCAGCAATTCCCGTGGTGAATTTAGACAATTGTTTTATGAAATGCGTACCTCTGCAGATAATTCTAAACGATTTTGTAGACTGGATAGCTCCTAAATTATTAATATAAAAAATATAAAAAAATTTCGACACGTCAAACTATAATTATTTATTATTTTAATTTAATTATTATTATTAGATTGTTGCTACTATTTAGTTATTATTATTCAATTATTACTATTGTTTAATTTTTAATTTCTATTAGCACATTCTAATTATTACTATATTATTATAGTCTGTATAGCTCTTTATTTATTAATATCAAAGATATAAAATAATTTCGACACGTCAAACTATATTTATTTATTATTTTAATTTAATTATTATTATTAGATTGTTCCTACTATTTAGTTATTGTTATTCAATTATTACTGTTGTTTAATTTTTAATTTCTATTATCAAATTCTAATTATCACTATATTATTATAGTCTGGATAGCTCTTTATTTATTAATATCAAAAATATAAAATAATTTCGACACGTCAAACTATATTTATTTATTATTTTTATTTAATTATTATTATTAGATTGTTGCTATTATTTACTTATTATTATTCAATTATTACTATTGTTTAATTTTTAATTTCTATTATCACATTTTAATTATTACTATATTATTGTATATTAATTACTGATTATTGTACATTACTGTAAATTCAGGGAAAATGAAACGTGCCTAAGAACCGTAATGAGAAATCGATTCCAATGCAGAAACGATTTATTATATATAACAGTTCCGTGAGCTACCCTCTACTTTAAATCGTTAAACAGCTTTACAGTTTGTTTCCAACCCCCGGCAGAACGGAAGTTCAATTTCTGTTTCTATTTCCTACATTTTCCTACAACCGCGATTGCCCCTGACGTTTGTTTTACCATCATTTATCTTCATTTACATTTTTCCAGTTCCATATCCCACTTCCGTTATGTCGCACATTTACATGCAATGTAAATGTCCTCGCTCACTGTCGCGCCTTCTATTATACACGATGTCTACAAACACCGGCACGTCGTTTCGAAACTCAATGTTACGTGTAATTCGAAATTTCAAGATTTCCAGAGGAACTTGTTCCTAGCCAGCCTTGTGAAACGTTACTGCAGAAATTCTACCCGAGGACGCTTTGTGTACTCGACTTTACCTTCGTTTCCTTGCAAGAGTAAATTGAAACGCAAATTAAAAGCTAAGTAACTTCCTACGGAATACATTCGTTCCAACTATACCGCGCTAATTATGAGACCTCCGCTAAAATAAATAACCCAGCCAAACGACACTTGTTCAAATCCATCATCTCAAATATTAATTCAACACCCCAATTCTGTAACACATTAATCACGAAATCAGCTACGTGTATGTGGGAGAACAACGACAGGAGACAAATATCAAATATGCCACTTGTCTATTAATATGTTATTTAACCCTGTTGGGACACACCCCAAATGCGGAAAACGAAGGTTCCTTGTAAATATTTTCGACTCTTTCGAGACATCGAGGGTTCCGGGTCAATAGGGGCCTGGTTCATGTCTTTACGACCAGGGCCCTGTCACGGTGCGCAGGTAGGGTACGAACAGACGTAACTCACGAGCTCAATTTTCAGAATAGTACTAACCTTATTTTGCTCTAGGTTCGGATATTTATAATGGCTTGACTGGAGGAGAGGTTATTGGTATTATGTGTCATGAGTCCAAGGGATGGCTATGGTTTCAGTGATTTTTTGGGGCTGCGTCGAAGGTCTGGGACTACTGGTCGGCTATCTTCTGATGCGTCATGATGTCACAGGGGCAATGTCTGAGGCCCCTCAAGGGACCCCCCAAGAACAAATTCGTCTACAGTCCTTTGGAATATCAAGGTATTCCAGAAAATATGCTTTCGACCCTACCTTTGGGGGTTGTTTTCACACTGCTTTAGTATGAACAATGGCGAATAAAAAAGAATACATTTCAAATATTTTTTTGAAGACTATCTCTCGCATAAATTTCATCAAATTCAGCGTGCACGAGTTGAATACGTTCCCTTGTAAGGATCCCCGTGTCAGACATAAGGTGTGACACAAGGGAATGGAACTGCAACATTAGGTTGCAGGATATAATATATTGGGACCATTCTTCTTTACAGTTCCATTCAGGCAGTAAAGTAGCAAGCACGTGTTCACTCCAAGACCCTTTTCTGTTTAGTTACTTTATCACCTAGGTACCGCAAGAACCTACATTCTGCCTGAAGCCCTCAAGAAACACAATAGTCGTATCGAAGACACGTTTCTGTTTTACGGGTTTATGTGTTTCTATGTCCCCCGTCTTTTGTCTCCTTTTATATTTTAAATAATACACACATATATATGTGGTACTGCGAGCTGGGACGGACTATAGCGAAGGAAATAGTATTAAGAGCAGTATCGGGTTGATGTCTGGAAAGCATGTGGACGAACGAGTGACCACGTGCAAGGATTGTATGGATGAAATGTTTATGACTGGGTCGAATGCAAGCAATGAACGAAAGTCTAGAAATATGTCCAAATTTCTGAAGTACCTGGCTCACCAAAGGCGAGGTCACGTGAGAAATGAGTGATCATCGAAGAGAGCCTGTGTATGAAAAGAGGGACAGATAGACTTTAAATAGGGGTGCAAGGGTGAGGGCGAGGCAGAATGCGTGCAATCGAGTCATAGTGAATAGTGAATCGCGTGAATGAGAGCTAGAGTTGAAGAATTGAGACATAATATAATATTTTAGTTTAAATAAATCTGTTTTGTTATTAAAATAGGAGTCGTTGTTTATTAGACGAGCAGGTCTCGGTCTACATAGGGTTTATTTAGAATTAATCCTACACATATGTGGGATTGGAATAAGTACGGCCCTGAAAGAATGTCAAGTGTGTTTGAGCTTAGAATGCTTCGAATGTTATTTGCTGACTGACTGGTACTGACCAAACTAACTTGTGCGATGCACGATCTTTCGGAGCCCATGGTTTCCAAAGGGAAATCGGTTTTCCCATTGGTGGTTGACAGGACCAAGGGTGGGCCCTCGGTCCGCGAATCAGATGCCCCCAAAGAAGGGAGGACCGTCTTCCGCGACCAGGTCTGCCGGTGGAGGAAGCCTCTCCCTCAAAGTGGGTTGTTGGTGGACCACCCGCACATTCGTGATCCTTACCCGTTACTTTATGGCTCCGAAAGTCGCGACATCGCACATGGCCTGGTCCCTTTCTTTGCAGGCCTATTGTCAGCCAAATCCTAAGTGCTGTTGCCTGCTTTCTAACATTAATGGCTAAAGAAAGCCTCGTGTCCGGTGACCCGAGGGAAATAAAGAATTGTTTGAAAATGCATTGAAAATGAAGATAGAAAGGACACGGAACTTGAACTAAAACAGCAATTAGAATCTGGCTGCCAGAAGACCCTAACGGTCTTCTGGGTCTATTCTAATCAAGGGCTGAACAAAATACCGGCACGACATTCCAAGGCTTAACAAAGTTAATATAAATGTGGGATTGGAATAGGTACGGCCCTAAAAGAATGTCAAGTGTGTTTGAGCTTAGAATGAAAGTGACCGTGTGCAAGAGGACTGACTGCAAAGAATGTTTATGGTAGAGTCGAGTGAAAATTTAGGAATGCGTCCAGAGTGGTTGAAGCACCTGGCCCAACGAGGTTGCGTGAGAAAGGGGCACGATTGGAAAGAAAAGCCTGGGTATGGAAAAGGACAGAGTGAATGCTTCAGATAAGGGTGCAAGGGCACGGGCAGCTCCAGTCTACAGTCTCCAGTCCTTTACGGTCTCCAATAGTCTTTAGGAAGTTGCTAAGATTATGTCAGTAAGAAGTCAAAGTCGAACGTGTCCATAACGAATCCCTCTTGTTTCATAGCCGCCAATCTACGTATAAGCTTATTTTATTCCATTAAGAAGTAAAACAACGCTATTTTAGCCAATCCACCGAAACCGATCCTACATATATGTATTAAAGTCAAAGGTATCTGAGGTTTGTTCGAATCCTGCCCCACGCGAGCTATCCATCCCTGACACTTTCGCAAAGCCTGCAGGAACTCGCGATTACCTCGAAGGAAGTCGAGTGTAGCAAATTTCCAGGGATGCAACGGATCACTGGCTAGATAGTTCGAGGGTGGAACGTGTTCCTGGCGAGAGATCGAAGGAACCAGAGGGAGTTGCGGGTGTCTGGTATCAACGAACACGGCTCTAGCTCTGCTCGCAATGGCGAAAGCGAAACGCGAATAAATGATGGGCCATCGGTCGAGATACGCACGCTTGCCTCGCAGCTGCGTGATTTATATTCGACGAGATTTCGATATGCTTAAATGTGCATCGAGTCTGTGGAGTCTAGATTAAACCACTGGTCCTAGGAACTCACTGGAACTGCTTGTGCGTTATGGTACACGACGTTAATCGTGTATGATGCACGCAGGGAGAATACAAACTGCCTACTGGAGTGAAACTTTAATCCTTTGTGTGGAACATATCGGATGTGTTAATCGCGATCTGTCATTGCGATTAATTAATATCGTCGTTTCTCGTTTGTTTATAGAAATGATTCGGCTACTAGGAGATTATCCAGGTTTCGAAGTCAGTTATTGCTAAATGTTATATGAATGAGTTGATATGGAACACTGTGATATTTCTTCCCTCGGTGATTCAAAAACAATTTCTATTCCTATTAAATATTTTCCAAATTTGATTATTCAACTTTATCATATATTCTACCGTCATCTGTATAACGATGTACAATGGACCTATAACATAACGTAACGTAACGTAATCTGTATAACGACCTAACCCCTATCGACTTACATATTTATATATTTCATTGCTGTACTGCCATATTTCAATAATTAAAATAATTTACCTGCAGCAAACAATCATTCCCAACTCTCAAACCGACGCAGCCATAACTAACCTCAGACCCCAATTAATTCATCCTCAAACCCCCTAACAATGTCAGCAACCGTACTTTTACTGATTTTAAGTAAATAACTGTCACGGTAAGATTTTCCTTTCCCACGATGAAAAATTATTAATTGACGTAAATCAAACGATGTATTCTTTCCTTTACAACCCATTTCAACGTGTTTCAAGCTCCATACAGAGGGATACCGTGGTAACATCGTCGGCTAAAGCCATGCTTGTAAACATTCACCGGTAACTTGCAAAAACATTAACTGTTCGGGAAGAGAAATATCGTAAACGTACAATGTGTCCGAATATTTTTGTGACGTGAGTCACTGTAAATAAAATTCTAGTTCTTAGCGAAGAATTCTTAGACACTACAGATATCTCGCGATTCCTATGTATCGCTGAAAAATAGCTACAAAATATCTAGCTACAAATAAAGAACATAAAACGTCAGATCAACGATGTGTATCCACAGGTTGCCAGAGTATCCTGCCTTCAGTAGGAAAAATAAAACAGCGAAATTCTCCTCTCGATAATTCCCCGAGCTATAACAAACACGAACTTCCTAAGAGAGCGGAGGAGAACGAACGACGTGAAAAATGAAGAAGAATCGAAACAACGTTGACTCGGGGGGTGCATTTGATAGATCATGGGAACGCAATAATTGGATTAGCTCGTACAAAAGCAACGTCACGAAACGACAGTTGCCAAAGGAATCCGTGTCCCACGAGCATGTACGATTCTTTCCTTTGTGCCACCGTGTCCCGGTCTTATCTGTAGGAAAAAGGAACGAGCTGACGTCGATACACCGAGGAGCCCTTTCTGGTTTCCTTTGCTAGACGTGAACAGGGAGGAACCATACAGAGTCCCTTTGACGGCGACCGAACAAGAGGAACAGGAGAAGACATCGTAGGCAAAGGATAACGATTCCACCGGATTCCCGCGAGGAATTTTCACGCGAAACTCGTTCGCGTCTCGTAAACGGAGATTTCTCCCAAGTATCGTGGAATTCTTTGTTCCTCGAAAGATACAGTCTAGGGGGAGTCGAGCGTGCTGTCATTAAGGTTCGGTAAATAGTACGTGGAAAGAGGAAAATGAGTCTGGGAGGAAGGTACAAAGTTTTGGAAATATTCTTTTCCAGGTTTTTGTTTCTCGCTTGGCTGGTAGAATGCACGTTTTACTAGGATCTCCTATTTCACGATTTACAACCGCGAATTCTTTTTCTTCTTGTGCACACTGTGTCGTTATTTTCAGTGAGATGAAGCGTACGTACGATCGTAAAAGGAAAGAGAGATGGTGAAAAAAATTCGAAGACTTTGAAGGGGAAAGTAATGCTTCTGAGAGTGGTTCGTAGTAAATTTTCTTTATTTCTATTAAGAGAGACTGGAACCTTTTGTAAAGCTCTTTTTGGAAATACTAATTTAGAATCGTACTATTGTATTAAAAATAATAAATCACATAGTCTGTGAATGCAGAAGATAGGAAATAGAAAGACAAAGAATATAAACCTAAATACGACTCTAACATCACAGAAGCACGTCGAGGATACCCTCCAATATTAAAAAGAGATCAAATTGTACGACCAAATCTAAAAACTAAGTTTGCCACGAATGACCATATTGTCAATGCGATATTAAACTAAGAAAAAGAAAATAAATACCTAAAAACCCTTAGATAATTATTATTTTAATTAAAAATTTGTAAAGAATACGGATATAAATTAATGAATCTTATAATATTTGTGGGATTAATTATTTCTATTAATTGATAAGTTTTACTGTATATTTTATACTGCTAGATGCACGTAGTTCATATGTAGATCCTAGATTTATTCTTCATTCTCAGATCTATTATTCTACCAAATATTCCTCATTCTCTTCATGTAAAATTCATTATTCCTAACTAATTACTGAACTATCAATAACCAAAAATTATAAATATGAAATATCTAAATTATTCGCAATTTATGGTGTACAATATCCTAACAAACTATACATGCACTCTCAAACTAAGCGTATGCCCTACTTTCTTA
>NW_016914251.1:0-14179 GCF_001483705.2 Eufriesea mexicana | reverse complement strand
CCCCACTTCCTACATATTCCACCATTTCGAAAACAATTATTTAAATCCACTAATCATGAAACCTTTCTCGAACCCATCTACACACGTCCAAAATCGACAATACATAGAATTTAATAGATCTAAACGTATTCAAACTTTTATAGCATATAAAATATTTCACATACCATCATGAAGAATAAAAAGAATTATTAACCCTTTGCACTCGACAATTTTTTGACTAGAGAAAAATAGAAAATCAAAGATTCTCTACTAAAATACTAACGATACTTTCTTGAGCAGTAAATAAAGAATCGTATAATAATAGAATTGTATAATTATTTAACTTTGATACTTCGCACACTGTTACATTATATTAAATTTGATATATTAATTAATATCGATCTTCCAAATTTTATGAAATGGTGACTGAAGGTCACCTCTCGAGTGCAAAGGGTTAATATATAATATAATAACAAAATATTCTTCATTACATACCTTTAGACAGCCTTCGCCATACATACGATGTAATAACACCAACACGTCAGCAAGATGACGACCCTAGCCTCACGTTACCAACACATCCTTTGTCACATCCTGGCGACACTTTCCCCACATATAGAACTCCGCGACGAATGCCTTTGTGCCAATCAGATAGAACTAGGATCAAACACTGCACACAGAGCACACCGCGACAATGTTTGCTCTCCCTGCCCCTACTTCTCGAATCGAAAAGGGAAACGGAAGTCGCTGCAGCCTTCTGGCTGCGATCGCCAGCAGCCACGTCGCCTCACGGTCCCAACCCTTACCCGGAATCATCCCCTGCCACGCGTTTCTTGATAAAAGGGCCACGACCGAGTACCTGGGTAAGTAAATGAGAAACCTCCGCGAAGAAGATTCCCCAGGGGTGTATTAAGGGACGAAAGCTGTTACCCGAGGGCTAACGTTTCGCGTGTTCAACCCCTTGCCCCACGATTTAGGTTCCGATGGCGCGTGCCACGATCAGCCGCAGTCACATGTCGGGACACTTGGTCCGAACACGGCGAGGAATAACACGTTACTGGCAGGTCTCAACTTGCCTCGACAGAAAAACCTCGAACAACAGAGGATTAACGGTCACGCGGCGAATTTCGTGCGAACGTGGCGAAGAATAACACGCAGCCGAAGCAGGAAAACATTGGCGAATATTAACCACGAGCCTAACCCGTGTTTACGTTCAGCTCTGTCTACGAGGCAGGTCTTTCACCCGTGACACTCGATTTCCTAGCCTCCGGGCTTACCCGATATTGTTAAGGATACTTTTACGACGCACGAGGACCTTGTAATGACGATCTCCCAAGTGTTTCTATGCTTGAGAAACTTGGGAGAAAATTCTATTCCAGAGTTTAATTAATTCCTTGCACTCGAAAAATGACTTTCAGAATAAAATTCTGAAGATTCATAATCCATACTAAACGTAAAATAATGTAACCACGCGTGCTCTGTCTTTACGTTATTGTCAAAAATATCCTTGATATAAGGGGCATCATTTTGTTTATAATTTATTATAATAAATCCATACAAATTTATTACATAAAATATATGTTTCTGTTTAGTTAAATAAATGTCTTATCACTAGAAAAAATAGTGAACAGGATCCATTTATCAGTATTTGCGATACGATCTGATTAATTCAGACATACCCTGGTGTCCGAATATTTTCGTGAGTCACTGTACTTGGTATAATCGAACAATCTTCGAATTCAGAGGGTTAAGTGTATATACACATACACATGTATAATTTCTAATATGTTAATTATTAATTTATTACTTCATTGGGTAATATTTAGCTAACGAAGATGAAAATAAAATTTTGTAATTATTATATGTGTATATGTTAAAAGAAAAGGATATGGGGGTAGAAAATTATTTGTTATTGATTTCAATGAAGAAGCTACGAGATACTATATCATAAAAGTTCATCAGAGATACCTGTTCCAATTAATTGATTAAAGAATTAAAATCTGAATCATATGAAGGAACATCCACTATAATAAAAATCTCCAGGTCTCCCCTATCTCATTAGAACAAAACTTTTTCCCGGTATGTAAATGACACGAGTGAACTATAAAAAGGAAAAACTAATCTTCAGAAATTTTCATCTAAATGCTAATTCACGGTAAATTATAATATATGATAATACAGATACATAATAACAAAAAGTGGCTCGAGTGACAGGTTGACAGAATTCCTTTTGGGCCAGTTTCATGGGAGTTGCAACCTTGAGAGTTTGAAGTAGGCACGAGAAATGGGCTCGGTGAGTTAGCAAATCCACGAAGAACGTTTCACGCAAATTTGAGAGCCACGTGTTTTATAACACGTTGTTCGCTACCAAGTTCGAAAGGCCTGAAAGGACCAGAGCCTTCGGGTATCACGACCCTCGGGTTCTATGGGACCAGAAGGACCTCCATTGTCCCTGCTGGATATCTTCTCTAAAACAGCGATATCCTTCGCGGTCGTGTCGTAAACCCCATCCGGTATTCTCCACCGTATTTTATCAACGTTTTGTCAGCTTTTCCTAAAATATGTCGATAGCGACTTATTTCTCCTTTTTATCGCCGATATAAAATCTCTCCTATTCGCCGAGAGGACAGTATGAACGCACGAAGAACCTATTTTGATGTCACGAGAATAAAACCTGCACGTGCATATGTACACAGATTTTTATAGACAGCGAAGACCAGAATAGCGAGAAATTATTAGCAAGACATAAGATGCAACTATCAACTATTATTTTTAAATAGACAAAAGAGGAAAAGCCAGGGAGGTGGCACAAAAGTTGATATCAAAATTAAAAATTGGAAATAAATTGCTTCCATAGCAATGGAATAATATAAAGTAATCGTTATAATACAAAGAAATAGTAGCCAGTGGAAACGGTCGAAGAACTGTATAGATGTTCATTAACCCTTTGCGCTCGACGATTTTTTAACTAAAGAAGGGTACGAGTTGAAAATTTTTCTGTTCTAGAGCTGATGATATTTTATGAGCAGTAAGTAAGGAATCATATTGTTACGAGGTCATATCCACCAAGGGGTCCACGAGGTCATATTCGGCCAAGAAGAGCAGATCGTAACTTCAGTGCAGAACAATCCAGCACCTTCCAGAATGTTCGGTTTGAATAACAATCGGCTATTGATTGTAAAGGAATCGAAGTTCAGAGAGGGCTGTCAACCTTTTCAGCAGAGCAAATCTATTCTGACGTTTTTAGAATTCTTCGGCAATCCAACGATCGAACTTGAAGAATAAGAATTACACTCGCGATTTGTGACAATATAATAATTAACACGTAGAATTATTTAATTTCGATACCTCGCACACTGTTACATTATTTTAAATTTGATATATTAATTAACATCGAGCTTCGAAATTTGATCAAATGGCGCCTCTCGAGTACAAAGGATTAAATGGACGAACGGTTAGAACTGGCTTGTCTGATTAGGGCCACGGGGGTCAAAGACGTCTCCAGAAAATGGGAGACAAAAGACACGAGCTGACAAAAGACAAAACTCATGGGAAGGGATTGCCCCTCAGATTGCTAGGAGGTAGAGTTTACTTTTGTATTTAATTTTTCACTACACAGCTACAGATCTGCGATCCATTTTTCTATTTTTCTCGAAGAAAGACATCTGAATTTAATACTCCTTTGATAACAGAATTATGTTTAAAAAAGATAGTTTTTTTCTATACTTAATACTATCTTGTCGTATTAAGATGTAAGAAAAAAAAATGGAGGAGTGTGTACTTGCAGATGGCTCTTCAAGCTCCATCGAAGGCAAAAAGTCTCGAGGGTACGTGTCAAAAGGGTTGCCATATTTACAGAACGGCTTGAACCCTTAAGGAAGTGTGCGTTTCCTAGTCACGCGTTATAAAACGATTCAAGGGGGCCGAGTATCTAATTCAGGGCTCCCCTTTAAAGGAGAAAACGTAAGTCTCTCACATCAAAGCGCGTCACTTGGCTGCGACATTAAAGTTGGGGCCTCTTCCTTCTCCTCCTTGCCGACATTAAACGTGCAGCCCGTGCATGTAATATTCACCGGTGCAATTCCACGTTAAACCAAGGAAAGTAGCAGACGTCGACTTTAATTTTCCATTTCTTTCTCATATTCCTCTTCTTCGCCCAGAACCACGATATTAATATCTTCCACCCAATACAAGATATTAAATTGCAGAATTTCATTAACCAAAATTGTCAATTTATCTCAGAGTACAATTTTACTCGTAAATACTCTGAACCTTTGTGTCACAAAATACGGCACCCATGCTCGCAAGAAAACTCGAAAATGGAAAAAATAAAATGCCAGAGAAAGTCACAGAAATGTAACTATATTTCTTTTCCACGAACCTATTAACCCTTTGCACTCGGGAGGCGCCTCTTAGTCGCCATTTAATCAGATTCTAAAGATGGATGTTAATTAATATATCAAATTTATAACATCGAAGTAAAATAATTCTACGTCTTAAATTGCATACGATTTCTTATTTACCGTTTTAAAAATATCGTCGACTTTATGTCAGAAAGTCTTCAAATTACTATTTTTCTGTAACGAAAAAATCGTCGAGTGCAAAGCGTTAATCATTTATTATTATTATTATATTTTAGAATGAGTAACAATTTTTGAATTAACATAATTCAAAAAATATTATAGCGTCTTTTATGCCGTACCATACCTGCAGAAGTAACTAGACCAGAAAATGTCTGGTCTAGTAGGTATAATAATCACTAGGACCATGAGATCTTCGACACGAAATCATCGCTTCCTCGCTCAATTATCTCAGGCAGCCTGACTGTGTCACGAGTCGACTAATTTTGGAACGTGCCAGTGAAAATGTTACCGTGACATTAAGCTGTACGCGGCCATTTATAGGGATACGATCCCTGGTAAATTTCAGCTAACAAAGTTCTCGACCGCGCAGAGGATGCTGCGAAACTTTCTAGCGAGTCCCTCGACGAACTTTCGCTCGAACGAACGGACGTGAATGCTTTGGGCGTGGTGGAAAAAATGAAGGCAGGCCCAAAAACTTCGCGAAACACCGTCTGTTACTTTCGACCAAGACAAATCGTGAATTGCGGAGGAATCTTGCGGATAACGACTGCAAATTGTTTGTACTCGATTAATTTGTACTGTGCGAGGATTCGGGGCTTAACTCTTTGCGACACGGGATTTCAGATAATAAAATAGACCCACGTTGCATAGAAATTTGATTGCGTTTTAAATGAAACAAGATTGGTGTATTTTGACTAATAAAGGAATCACGTAATGTGAAAACATGAAACCAGGAAAAGAAGATTGTCGCGATAAACCTTCCGCTTGCAACGATTGACGAACATGTACTGGGCATGTCGACTGTTGCCAACACGAGCAAATGGATTTGTAACATTTGTCGAAGGTATTACCAACTGCTTTACGTAAATAAGACGAAATATAAACCTATGCGCATGCAGCTATTGCAATATTTCCAGGTAGATCGAAAAGATGGGACATTTTTAACCCTTTGCACTCTCAGTCGCCATTCAGTCAGATTCTAAAGATCGACGTTAATTAATACATCAAATTTAAAATTACCCAACGATCATAGTAATGAAGTCCAGTTTCTCGTTAGGATAGAATACATTTTACGTTTCGACGTGAGAATTAAGGACATTTATCTCATAGATTAGGATGAAATTCTATGATCAGAATCTCCTAAGATCCTGCGTTCATTTAATGAGTCTTTCAGATCATATAAAGAGAAACGTTCTGAAAGCTTGTAAAGATGAGAGTTCTCATAGAGAGGTCGTAAGAAGAAGACTATGTGGCTTTCAGTTAGTAAATAAGAGAGAAATAGCCATGAAATATATCCTGAATGCATAGCGTTTACAGTTGCTCCAATAGTCTTGACAGCTTGCGATAATTCACAACCGAAAAACTTTAGGAGAGAAAGGACGAGACGTAACGACAGGAAAGAATAGTATTTCATAAGAAAAGTATGACAATTCGGGTAACCATGCAAGTCAATTTATAATTCCACTGATAGAATTTATTTACGATCAAATTTTGCCATATTTAGAAGATAGTTACATCCAACGCTTCTATTTGCGGTTGCTGGGAACCGATACCGAATCAGGGAGAAATACAGCAGATTCGATCTCAACATGGAAATTCTAGAACAATATTGGCATTCCAGCCATAGCTTTCGATACTATCGAACGTTTCGTTTCGTACTTTGTCCAGGAACGATACCGTGTCTCATGAAACGAAACAACTGTTCCATTTTTGCATACCTACTGAACGCTCTCGATAGCCTCACACCCCTACTCAAGCTACCCAGATGCTGATCTTACGTACTAAATCGGTACCTTAGCAAGAGGCTGATAGCACTCACCGGAAAAGTAAATTCATAAAATAGAAAATACGACAAACCAAATTGTTGTAAGATAACTATATATAACTAGGTAAATTGTATAGCGTAAGCGTTAATCTTTATGAGTAATGAGTATGATCTTAACGACACCTAGTGACTACTTGGGTATTCGTAATTGCAAGTCCTCTGTCTGAACAAAGCAATCTAACAGTAAACCTCACTGCTGTATACCACTAAAATTGCTGATAATCATTTTTAATTTGTCACGTGAGCTATAGAATTGAGCAAAATTAGACGATTCGACATCGTATGATACACCTGTGGAGGTCCTGCGTCAAGATTGTTGTGATGGATTAGTTGCAGGTACCCTCGATATGGTGGTGATGCTACAAGGGACGAAAGGAACAGGAAGAGATGTGTTTCGTCCTGGACCTGCTCAACAGTAAAGCTACCTAGCATTAGACATCCTGCCTTAGACAGAGCTGCTATTGGAGACTAAGTTTAGAAATTCTATATATAGGAAACGGAGAGCTTACCGAGGACTTGCGTGAAAATCCTCGAAGCTCCTTCAAGTAGGAATCCATCTATTGCCGAGGGCGAGAATGATGCCGCTACACATCTAATCTACACCTCTTATGATTCGATCCTCTTTGAAATGAAACTAACGATAATCGATTCACGAAGTTCAATCAACGCGGGTAAGATACAAAAAACTATAACAAAGACCGATGAAAGTGGTACCTAACCTGTACCAGCTAGACACGAAAGGAACCTAACGGCGACATGCAACGAGGAAGCCAGACACGTGGGAAACGTAAAGGTAGCAGCAGTAAGGGTAAAGTCGACCCCCAGGGTCTGACATCTTCCAAGGATGCCATTAAGAAAGTGGAAACGTAGAAAAACGGTGACGACGAACTGGTACAAGTAGTCTGTCGACAATACGTCTGAGTTAGGAGCCCGACGTCTGGATTGCTTCGGGGTCAAAGGGCGCCGGCTAGCGTGACAAAGGAGGCACGCGAGCTTCAATATTATCGCAACCAGATCACGGAACCACAAACAGCGTGATGTAGAGTCTGTAGGATTTGGAAATGTATAATCCCAGCGTCTTGAGACCTTAGCTTAAATTCCAGTAGGAACATGGGACCTCTGCTGGCATGAATCCTAGGTTATTCGACCTCGCAAGTGGCGGCTCTAAGAATGCTTAACCTCGA
Organism: Eufriesea mexicana; assembly: GCF_001483705.2. Taxonomy (NCBI): domain Eukaryota; kingdom Metazoa; phylum Arthropoda; class Insecta; order Hymenoptera; family Apidae; genus Eufriesea; species Eufriesea mexicana. The sequence goes on along the minus strand of NW_016914251.1, from coordinate 6,608 downwards.
CAAGTGCAACCTCGAGGGCGTTCAACTTTAACAATGAACCAGCTAAATCCTGGTGAGAGTGGCACAAAGTACGTTAGGTGCTTCGGGACATGACACCGAGAACCTGGGACATGGATATTAATGTGCAGATTAATCTGCGAGAATTAGATGAAGACACGTAGTACAGAGAATGAAAAACTATTTAACTTTGACAGATAGAGTATACTTAGGACACTGAGCTGGACTAGGTCAAGAGAAGTTACAGGGTCGCTCTTCACTGGTACCCCGAAACTGTTAGGTCTCGTTCAAGGGAAGGTCTATGTTGTTAGACCTCATTGAAGGGATTCCGAGGTTACTCGTTTACGCAAAACACGATCTCATGATCCTCGGACTTCGTTAAGAAGAACATCTAGATCTTTGACTTTATTGGGGTAGCACTCTGACGCCGCTGAGATTCGGGGCAGGATTAGGGTCTTCCAAACAGGACCACGAGATCCTTGGATCTGATGGGACATCAGGGACACTGAACCAGGTAACATCTTGGACATATTTACATTCTGTTTCAAGATTAGAGATTATTATGACTGTAATCAGAGCCAAGACCATGAAGGTGTTTCTCTTGTCTCAATGTTTAATCAGATAATACTAATGTTATAATTTTTCTACGATGATCCTGATTTCGGAGGACATCCATTCTCCTTGTATGTGGAAAATAAATGTCTAACAGATCTCTTGTGTCCATCATTAATACATAATTTCTCGAAGGTTCTCGCTAACTCTTTCATAGAAATATGTCAATGCATCTAATTCCATTTCCACTAAATTCTTCCCTCTTTTTTCTTCACTTTGCATTACATCTTCGACGCGTGGATTAAATTAAGCTCCCTTTTACATTCATTAAAGGATCACATGAAATATAATTCTTTTAGGTCTAAATTTAGAACATAACTGAACTGAAATACCAATATCAGGAAAGGGAGGAAATAACGTACAGTTAAATTCCACCGTTTTGAATCTACATTTCACGCACCCGCGACTTTTATGCATTTGAAAATAAAGGCTACAGAGAGCTCGAAGATGCAATTACCGACCAGACATATTGCCAATCTCCCGTCTCTGTGCTTCCCCGGTTTCACAGGCTGTGTTGCTCTATTTCTGAGGGTTGGCTGAGTGGTAACGGGACTATCTCCCTGGTATCGACACCCGAATCGTTCTCCCGTATAAGTGCCAAATGAATGGTACACCTCACTGTCGATTGAATCTGTCTGCCTTAGGATTTCGCGTCATGTCAATCTGGCGCCTGCGACGCGAATCGAGCACGAACTCGAAGTCCAAGTGACGAATTAAAAATTCCACGTCGTGTTACAGCTTTGATACCCTTCGAATGTACGTAATCCCAAATTTCTCTGTCCCTCCATTTTTCTATGCAAATAAAACCAAAGTGTATCCCTAAGTCTCTTCGTCGCGATCCCTTCAGCTCTGTGCGATCCACAAACGAAGTCACATCGCGCAATGCAAACATTCTGCAGCTGCAAAAGCATTATCGAAGTGTTCCCAATGCTCTAACTCGCGATCCTGACATCGATTGGCGAGAAACTTGCACCACGAGACGATTGAAGCTTCAAAGCTCAGCGAATTCCGAATCTTGAACTAGCACATGGTAATGCCAGAGGAACTAATTTCCGCGTAGAATTTCACCAGACAGGTATTTGTTGTCGCTTCTGTGGACATTCAACACGACTTTATTACCCTCGAGTTTAAGACGACGCTTCGGGGTCGGTCAAGACTCGAATTCCATTTTCAAATTTCTCCGCTAGCACGGTCAACGTTGGACATAGTTTATTTGGCAAACCTGATACTTGAACAGTTTCAATTTTACCTATCCCTGCATCTATTGGATCAGGCGTCAACCATGAAATCCAAGTGCCTGTGATGCTTCTTATCCAGCTGTTGCCACGCGTCAACTGCTAGCATCGCGTAGCATACGTCTAATTCATCACAGTAGTAAAGATGGCGGACTAGGTCATTGACATGTCATTACTTCAGAGCTCTGTTTCTATGGACTATAGGCATTTGAATTTTTGGATGATCGACATATGACATCTGATTACATAGCAACTGCTATTCTCCCATTTTCACGCAATATTTTGGTTACTCTTATGTAAACACAGTCAACTGTATTAATTTTTGAGAAAATTTCGATACTTCGTAATTGGCTGTTCTCTCACTTGAGTGTTCGTCGGTAATTTAGTAATATTCTACATGGGATTCCTCAAACCTGGAGATTCTTTTCAACCAGAATTCTTTTGAAGATAGGTGCTGTCAATGCTAAAAATTTTCCAACGTCGATTGGATAATCTTACAGTTGAAGCAAGATCGGAAATTCTTCGAGAAAGCTGGACGAGGGTTCGTTGGTCGATGAGCCGTGAGACACGGGTCCAAATTTGTCGTAATTTCATCCACACACCGGGGAATCTTTCTGTTATGATAATGCTCGGCGTTAGACGTGACACCGAGCAATCCATCAAGCTCGATCCCCAGCTGCCGGCGAGCAGAGAGTACTCTCGAACAGAGGCGTATCTCGGAAGTTGCTGTCGGAAATCTCGAGCCTACCAGAACGTTTCCCGGGGGTGAAAGCCGGTGTCGGTCGGTTCCCATGTATCAATCAAGGATTCACCGCGGGCAAATAACCGTGTCAGAGAAGCGAGACAATTTGAGCCGTTCATTTTTCGGGCATGCAGTGTGCTTGCGATTCGATCGAAGGGTAGCGAGATTTATTGTCGTCAAAAATCAAACCGATCGTGTTCATGCTATGCTTTGTTGAACGTGGGTATCATTTTATGGGATTCTTCGAGATTTATCGAGTGTGAGATGCAACGAGTTGGGTTGAATGCATAGGTGCAAGTTTGCTTCACACGTTTCAGGCACGTACTTGAGATGTGATTATGGGTAGAATTGAATGATTGAAAGCTTGGGGTGTGTATTCTGGTCAGATGGATAGTTATAAACATTTTGAAAATGTTTATGAAAGTTTTTACACGATGATTAATTTGTTTCGTTGTCGATTTTTACGAAGGGTGCATCAATCAGAAGAATCCTTGACAACCACGTTGCTTGATTAATATTAATAGATCATGTAGGTGTGAGATAAAGTAATTTTACTAATACAGTGAGATTTAGGAAAGGGGTTTTGTCATAAAGAGACCGATTTTTAATTTCTGACTGCATTGATACTGTCTTTTGTATGTGTTTACTATTATAGTAATGGGAAATTTCGACCTCTCCAAAGTTGGAATTTTTCTCTTATGAACTTATGTCAACTTCGAATTACACAAAGAGTTTCGACCCATTGTTTCACTTGAATTACGTTTACCGTAATCCCAATTCCTTTGAACGGTAATAAATCAATGACGTTGAATATTGGGGGTAACAGAGATTAAAGCTCTAAAAAGAGCTTTTATCCAGAAATCGTTGTATTCACGGTCACGTAGCAAAGAACAGGTATTAACGAAGCTCTGTACAAAGAAAATGACGATTATTAAATACTCGAAGAGCTTGAAAACTCGTAATTCATGGAAGAAGGCACTTAAAGACACAGGAAACGGAGACGAGTCGACGGAGATGGAGGAAAAGTGAATCTGAAGACTGATAATTTTAGCGCCATCGAACAATAATTACAATGTCCAACAAATTTTAACTTCTTTAATCTGTAACATCCATTAGGTGATTCTCGAACAGACTACTATCCTGAACACGAATTCGTAATTGAAATTGGTCTACCACCCTTAGTTTCAAAAAGTGTCAAGTTTCTAAATTACAAAATTTATAAATTATTACGCTTATTGTTAATAACAAATTAATATTGTTGATAACAAATGGTTCGCGACGTATATTTATAATGCAAGTGAAAAAAATTAAGAAAATATCGAATATTATAGAGGAAAAGTAATTACGAAAGAAATCGACAAACTTCGGAAATTTTCGACCGATTTCGGAAACCGGTGGGGGGTCATATATGGTCGTATATAAAGGTGACCGCGCGACTGATTGCTCCTTTGCCGGGTGGATCTCGGACGGGACACTTCGGGGTCTGGACCAGGCACTTCCGGACCATCACCAGGGGGCCCTGGCGACCTTCCCGAGGGTCAGAGGTGGGGAGCCCTGGCTTTAGTAAGTCATTTTTAATACAGTTTTTTTTTCTGGTTTTATTTTCTCGTTTTATTTTATTTCGTCGTTGGTTTTTTATGCCTCATCGTTCCCCTTACTAATCAGTTTTCTTCCAGGACTAATCTACATATTTCCTTTGCAGGTTTATTATCTGAATTCGTTGATTTGAACTCGGGTTCATTTGTCGTTTTGACTTTTTGGTGGTAACTTTTAAGATTTTAAAGAGGGGGTCGGAGGTGTGGTTGGAGGTGGCATTAGGATGGGGTGGTGGTGAGGTGGAGGTGGATGGTCATTGTCCACTCCACCTATACATCACCCCCCATCCTTGTTTTCTTTCATAATCTTCTTCCTTTTATTTCTGGATTCTTTCATCGTTGGTTTGTCATCTCCAATTCGGTTTCATTTCATCGATGGGTTGTTTCTGTCTCATCGATGGATTGATCCTTCCATTTGGTTAACCTTTACGGTTTCTATTCGTCTCACTTCTATTTTCTTTCCTCCTTCCTATTTTTTTTTCTGGTTTATATTTATACTAATATATTCTGTTTTCAGTTTTTTAGGTTTCTTCTCCAGATTTAATCTGGAGGGCATCGTGGGATGCGAGCGCTTAGATTTAAGTATTTATAAATACTTAAGATAGATTCCTAGGTTAAGACCCATATGTGCGCGCTATCTGTACAAAGGTAAGCTACCTAATTTGGAGCGAATATATGCATTCTATATTCCCTCTCGTTTACCAAGAAGAACAAAATTGTTCTCGCGAAAATCGCGATCGTTCTTAAGTACCGACTAGCCTACGCGACATGCTCCCGTGTACTTGACAATTCCATACATCGTAAGTCATTCAAACGACTCGTTCCGACACTCACTCTAACCACTGCCACTCTCGTCATGCGTCGGTTCTAGGGTGGTCGGCGGCTGGCGTTGCATCTGGTATCAATACGAGGGTCTGTCGGCCCTGGTCGTCCTGGGTGCCAATCTGTGCACACGACTGGGGTATGGGCCTTGTAGTCGGACATTGCATATCGTACCTGCGGTCAGACCCCATGGGATGATTCCTTAACTGGTTTCTCCCCCATGTGGCAGGGGAACGGCGTGACCGACTGCAAAGCCTCGCTAGGGACCCTCGGGTTGATTCTGGGTGTTTCGCTGGTTCGTCGACCACTCTCGTTCGCGAGTAAGTCATGGCAGAGTCTGTGGTGGCTGGGTTGGGCTAGGTCCGATCGCGAAGGTGCCGATGTATGAAGTTGTCTTGCACACGGGAGTACGTTTCGTGAGCTAGTCGGTCTTTTGAATAATCGCGAACTCGTTCGGGCGCGTCGCGATATTTCATTTGCTCGCGTTTTCCATATTCCATTCCCTATTTTGATGGGAACTTGAAAATATTAGAGTCTCTTGAAATAAAATATCTTAGTGTTGCGATAGTAAAGTTTTAGTATACTGAATCGAAGTACCCTTTGTAAGACACGAAGTGTAATAAAGTGTCTGTAGATTCATTTTAACTTCTTTCGCTCCAAGTTAGATTAGGGTATCTTTGCTACAGATAGCGCCAGCAGGCTGCGCCACTAGGGCGTATGTCGGGTCTCGATGCGTAGTCACCTCCACGTGGTGAGACCTGGTAATTGGTATCGCTTTCCAAAGAATAATTTTTGGGAAACGATACCAAGCGAAGAGCTACGCACCAAAGTTGAAATATTAGTTATAAGCTAGTTGTAAGTTAGCTATAAATTCAACATCTTTCCTATCTATTGTAAATTTTCAAAGCTCCTTCCGAATTTCGTCAATTTTCCGAAATTTTATATGCTAAATCAATTTCGATTACAGATTCGTTTTAAGGAAAGTAAACTCCGCAAGAATTACTCAATGGATATTACAGATTAAAATTCATGTTGAACAGTGTTACCAGTGGGTACTTCATTTCTCAGACACAAGGACGGAGTACGCTTTCCTGAGCCAACAACTAGGAGATAAGTGAGATAGAAAAAAGGAGATTCAGAGGATGTACCGTAAGATAAACGATATCCACTCGCCACTGTGCATTTGCAAGTACAAAGATTAAGAAAATCATTAGGCAAGCTCGTTGTCCATAGTCGTTTACTTTTTCCGGAGATAACCTGATAAATAATACCAAGTGATTTGTGACTCGCAAATTTTTATAATTTTAATAATCACAAAATTACAGTGCTACCTATGATACACAAATATTTTCCAACCACGAATATTTTTCTGAATGAAACTTTGCCCATGGTAAATTCACGACAACCTTCTCACAAGGACGAGACAAAATAAATCGTTCGCGAATTTTACGGCAATATGGCAACGAAATTCAGCCGCCTGATCAATCGTTGAAAACGTGAGAAATATATTTTTAATAAGGCACTCGAACACCTCGATCACTGTTATTCGGACAGCTGGCTGATACCACCGGATCAGACAAAATCTACTCTAGACCGCAATTGCTG